>NC_041411.2:36409024-36556524 GCF_900747795.2 Erpetoichthys calabaricus | reverse complement strand
TTCCCCCTACTTCGTTCTTTTATCTCGCGAATATGTTATTGCAATCCTTAACGGGAGCGTTTCAATAAACTGATTGAAAATAGTTTTGCATTTACCATTTTAGTAAAAGGTGAGCTTTTAAGCCTGAGAAATCACCCCGTAAATGCACACGTTTAATTGCACATGTGTTAATATGTATGCTTACACAGTATTAAAAGACACTCAACAAGTACACAGTATTAAAAGACACTCAACAATTAATGTCATTTACCTTCGTTCCCGCGTTTGACTTGTGCTGTAAATCTCTTCCTCGTTTTCAGTTCACGTGATTACGTAGGAGGCGTAATACGTGATGACGCGATACGTGACTCCGCCTCCTCCATTAGAGTATATGGACAAAAAACAGGTTCCAGTTATGACCATTACACGTAGAATTTCGAAATGAAACCTGCGTAACTTTTGTAAGTAAGCTGTAAGGACTGAGCCTGCCAAATTTCAGCCTTCTACTTACACGGGAAGTTGGAGAATTAGTGATGAGTGAGTCAGTGAGTGAGTGAGTCAGTCAGTGAGGGCTTTGCCTTTTATTATTATAGATATATATATATATATATATATATATATATATATATATATATATATATATATATATATATATACTGTGTATGTGTATATATATATATATATATATATATATATATATATATATATATATATATATAGTGTGTGTGTATATATATATATATATACAGTGGAACCTCTAGATACGAGTTTAATTTGTTCCAGCACTGAGCTTGTATAGCGAATTTCTCGTATCTAGAACAAACTTCCCCATTGAAAATAATGGAAATCCAGTTAATCCGTTCTGCACCCCAAATATATTAACATAAAAATCAATTTTCCTAACAAATAACATTGATAAATTATATATACTGTAGTCTACCTTTAATAAATAACACTGGTAAATAATATAACTGATTATTAAAAGAATCAAAACAGGTGTCCAAAGTGCAGTAGAGCATTCAATAAATCTTTAAATAAATAATCCTTAAAACAGTTGTGAAGTGGAGGTTTAAAATACACAAGAATAACAATCCTTTAACACGAGGTTAAAACGTCAAAAGGATGCTGTCTTTAAAAAACAGATGACAATCCCCGGTGCTTCTTCTCTGTTAGCGTCTCACCTGCGGGCTCTGCAACAGGCGAGACACTCTTAATGCAGCTGACCTTCTCTACACCATCCTGCTTCAGCTGTTTGGCTCGCCTGTTCAGCTCACTGTTCAGCTACACGCGAGCCTGCACTCACTCGCCTGCCTGCCTGCCTGCCTGCGCGCGCTCGCACTCTCTCTCTCTCTCTCTCTCTCTCTCTCTCTCTCTCTCTCTCTCTCTCTCTCTCCTCTCTTTTCTTTTACTTTTTCTCCCCCTTAACCGGCTCGCGCTTCTCTATATATGCGGGGAGGACATGGCAGCTGCAGCCCATCAGCCACAGGAACAATCATGGATGTGGGCAGTTTCCCACCTGTGCACTTAAGTGAGAAACGCAGACACCGCAGATCGCGGCTCGCAACTGCTACCACGCCCCCTTGCTAAGCCGCGAGCTATACCCACAGCCTGGCTCGTGGCTCGTTACGTGAGTCAATGCTCGTATTTAGATCTGAATTTTTCGCTCATACTTTCCTCGTATTTTGAATTTCTCGTATACAGAGGTGATCGTATCTCGAGGTTCCACTGTATGTATATATATATATATATATATATATATATATATACTGTGTATGTATATATATATATATATATATATATATATATATATACTGTGTATGTATGTATGTATGTATGTATATATATATATATATATATATATATATATATATATATATGAATGGAAGAGAAGGTCTGTGATACGGTTTGCATATTTGCAGTTGGAGATCCACAAAGGGAGAAAAAACGAATCACGTATCATAAAATAGTTTTATTCCTGAGCTTTCAACCCCTATCAGGGGTCTTCATCAGAGGATAATGCTTAGACTTACAAGAATCAAAGGCAATATATAGCAACACATTCGGGGGGGGGGGGGGGGAGGCGACTAAGTCCGTATGATCAAAAGGGGGGGGGGGGGGTTATCGTTAAATTAAAGTGCATATGTCCTTCTTAAGTTGGCATATGCTGGGTTTATGTCCAAGTGTCTGTTGATGGCATTTTCATCTGATAGCCAAGACTCGGCCAACTCTCTGGCGCTTTTTGTACTGGCCTTGAATTTTACTTTCATGTTGTCCCAGTTGAATGTGTGTCCTGTCGATTTAGTATGTGTATATATCAAAGATAGTGCGTCCTTTCTTCTGACAGCGTTGCGATGTTCCTGTACACGTGTTGAAATTCTTTTTGACGTTTGTCCTATGTATACAGCTGAGCAAGAATTGCATGGAATACTATAAACTGCGTTTCGTGTTTCGGCTGTCGATTTCTTGTTTTTAGCATTAAACAGGACCATGCGCAGATTGTTGGTGGGTTTATGTGCTATTTTGATGCCCCACTTGGTCAGGGTGCGTGCCGTGCCTTCTGACACATTATGGTGGTACGGGAGTGAATGCCAGGTGGGGTGGGGGTTCTGATTTACGTCGCTTGTATGCTGATTCCTTTGGCGCCTGCTGTGTAGACTCCGATTAATGAATGATTTTGAGTATCCGTTCGAGGTGAAAAGTTGAAACAGATAGCGTCTCTCATTAATTTTTGTTTTCCTTGGTATTACAATGCGTGTGGACTCGTTTAAATAGGGTTTTCACGCAGCTACGTTTATGAGATACCGGGTGATTGCTGGCGAAGTGTAGAATCTTGTCTGCGTGGCATTGTTTGCGGTAAACACTTGTGGTCAGGGTGGCGTCACTATTTCTTTTTAATTTAACGATAAACCCCCCCCCTTTTTGATCATACGGACTTAGTCACCTCCACCCACTGTGTATATGTATATATATATATATATATATATATATATATATATATATATATATATATATATATATACTGTGTATATATATATATATATACTGTGTATATATATATATATATATATATACTGTGTATATATATATATATATATATATACAACAACAACAACATTTATTTATATAGCACATTTTCATACAAAAAGTAGCTCAAAGTGCTTTACATAACGAAGAAAAGAAGAATAAAAGACAAATAAGAAATTAAAATAAAACAACATTAGTTAACATAGAAAGGAGTAAGGTCCGATGGCCAGGGTGGACAGAAAAAACAAAAAATAACTCCAGAAGGCTGGAGAAAAAAATAAAATCTGTAGGGGTTCCAGGCCACGAGACCGCCCAGTCCCCTTTGGGCATTCTACCTAACATAAATGAAATAGTCCTTTTTGTAGTTAGGGTTCTCACGGAGTCACTTGATGCTGATGGTTATACAGACTTCTGGCTTTTAATCCATCCATCATTGTTGGAACATCATGGTGCTTTGGGTAGATGGTGGTGGCACAAGCCACCACCAATAGGACACCGGAAAAGAAAACAGAAGAGAGAGTAGGGGTTAGTACAAATTTTGAATGAATAGTTATTATAATGAATTGGATATACAGAGTGTCAGGATTAAATTACAGTGAAGTTATGAGAAGGCCATGTTAAAGTAATGTGTTTTCAGTAGTTTTTTAAAGTGCTCCACTGTATTAGCCTGGCGAATTCCTACTGGCAGGCTATTCCAGATTTTAGGTGCATAACAGCAGAAGGCCGCCTCACCACTTCTTTTAAGTTTTGCTCTTGGAATTCTAAGGAGACACTCAGTTGAGGATCTGAGGTTGCGATTTGGAATATAAGGTGTCAGACATTCCGATATATAAGACGGGGCGAGATTATTTAAAGCTTTATAAACCATAAGCAGAATTTTAAAGTCAATTCTGAATGACACAGGTAACCAGTGTAGTGACATCAAAACTGGAGAAATGTGTTCGGATTTTCTTTTCCTGGTAAGGATTCTAGCAGCTGCATTCTGCACTAACTGCAAACGATTGATGTCTTTTTTGGGTAGTCCTGAGAGGAGTGCATTACAGTAATCTAGCCGACTAAAGACAAACGCATGAACTAATTTCTCTGCATCTTTCGATGATATAAGAGGTCTAACTTTTGCTATGTTCCTTAGGTGAAAAAATGCTGTCCTAGTGATTTTATTAATATGCGATTTAAAATTCAGATTACAATCAACGGTTACCCCTAAGCTTTTTACCTCCGATTTGACTTTTAATCCTAATGCATCCAGTTTATTTCTAATAGCCTCATTGTATCCATTATTGCCAATCACTAAGATTTCGGTTTTTTCTTTATTTAATTTGAGAAAGTTACTATTCATCCATTCTGAGATACAGGTTAGACATTGTGTTAGCGAATCAAGAGATTTGGGGTCATCAGGTGCTATTGATAAATACAGCTGTGTGTCATATACTGTGTATATATGTATATATATACAGTGGTGTGAAAAACTATTTGCCCCCTTCCTGATTTCTTATTCTTTTGCATGTTTGTCACACAAAATGTTTCTGATCATCAAACACATTTAACCATTAGTCAAATATAAACACAAGTAAACACAAAATGCAGTTTGTAAATGGTGGTTTTTATTATTTAGGGAGAAAAAAAATCCAAACCTACATGGCCCTGTGTGAAAAAGTAATTGCCCCCTTGTTAAAAAATAACCTAACTGTGGTGTATCACACCTGAGTTCAATTTCCGTAGCCACCCCCAGGCCTGATTACTGCCACACCTGTTTCAATCAAGAAATCACTTAAATAGGAGCTGCCTGACACAGAGAAGTAGACCAAAAGCACCTCAAAAGCTAGACATCATGCCAAGATCCAAAGAAATTCAGGAACAAATGAGAACAGAAGTAATTGAGATCTATCAGTCTGGTAAAGGTTATAAAGCCATTTCTAAAGCTTTGGGACTCCAGCGAACCACAGTGAGAGCCATTATCCACAAATGGCAAAAACATGGAACAGTGGTGAACCTTCCCAGGAGTGGCCGGCCGACCAAAATTACCCCAAGAGCGCAGAGACGACTCATCCGAGAGGTCACAAAAGACCCCAGGACAACGTCCAAAGAACTGCAGGCCTCACTTGCCTCAATTAAGGTCAGTGTTCACGACTCCACCATAAGAAAGAGACTGGGCAAAAACGGCCTGCATGGCAGATTTCCAAGACGCAAACCACTGTTAAGCAAAAAGAACATTAGGGCTCGTCTCAATTTTGCTAAGAAACATCTCAATGATTGCCAAGACTTTTGGGAAAATACCTTGTGGACTGATGAGACAAAAGTTGAACTTTTTGGAAGGCAAATGTCCCGTTACATCTGGCGTAAAAGGAACACAGCATTTCAGAAAAAGAACATCATACCAACAGTAAAATATGGTGGTGGTAGTGTGATGGTCTGGGGTTGTTTTGCTGCTTCAGGACCTGGAAGGCTTGCTGTGATAGATGGAACCATGAATTCTACTGTCTACCAAAAAATCCTGAAGGAGAATGTCCGGCCATCTGTTCGTCAACTCAAGCTGAAGCGATCTTGGGTGCTGCAACAGGACAATGACCCAAAACACACCAGCAAATCCACCTCTGAATGGCTGAAGAAAAACAAAATGAAGACTTTGGAGTGGCCTAGTCAAAGTCCTGACCTGAATCCAATTGAGATGCTATGGCATGACCTTAAAAAGGCGGTTCATGCTAGAAAACCCTCAAATAAAGCTGAATTACAACAATTTTGCAAAGATGAGTGGGCCAAAATTCCTCCAGAGCGCTGTAAAAGACTCATTGCAAGTTATCGCAAACGCTTGATTGCAGTTATTGCTGCTAAGGGTGGCCCAACCAGTTATTAGGTTCAGGGGGCAATTACTTTTTTCACACAGGGCCATGTAGGTTTGGATTTTTTTTTTCTCCCTAAATAATAAAAACCACCATTTACAAACTGCATTTTGTGTTTACTTGTGTTATATTTGACTAATGGTTAAATGTGTTTGATGATCAGAAACATTTTGTGTGACAAACATGCAAAAGAATAAGAAATCAGGAAGGGGGCAAATAGTTTTTCACACCACTGTATATATATATACTGTGTATATGTGTGTGTATGTATGTATGTATGTATGTGTATGCATATGTATGCTCTTCGATTAAAAAAAATCATTATTAATTGAACAATTACAATTTTTAATTGAAATGAACTGCATTGTAATCGCGATTTATCATATTTCCTACCAGCATATTAATATTTTTCTATAATTTATGAATAGCTCAGTGATTAACTTTTCTAAAAAAAAAAAAAAAGTTTTAATAATCACTTTTCTATGCATATTAAATATTTCTGTTTGTTAATTGAACAGTTTTATGTAACAGAAACAATGCCCAACGAACACCAAGCACCTGCACCCCCACCTCCCAGCAAGACAGCATACCAAAAGCACTAATAGTTACACAAACATTTTTATATTAAAACAAGGACTAACAATTACACAAATATTAAAAAAACAAATATCAAATCATGATTCATCTTTTGTGCACAATCAGCACTGCTATAACTGAAATTGTGCTTAACTGCGTGATGCACACAAGTCCACTCCTTGGCTGTTACCTGGAGAGGAGAAGTCATTAATTAAACTGAAAATATGTATAGATAAGGATTTTTAATAGCAAAGCATTGACTGAAAAGAAAACCTATAAATATGTATTTGATAGAATTATTTATTTAGATGTTTTAAATTGCATATTGCCATAGAATGTACCATTTTTTAATTATAAAATAAGTCTGTCTGTCTTAACCTTCAGCCCAAATGGATGGAAATATTAGCATGATCAGTTTGAATTGATTACTGTGTAGTTTTATTGGTTCCAATATAATATAGGCTAAAGTAGGTTATAATTTAGGCAACAGTAGGTTATGAACGATTAATTAAACAACAACAACATACCATGTCTATGTTGGAGTAAGTGTGAGAAAGGTGTAAGGAATCAAACAATTCCACTCTTTGTCACTTGGTCTTTGGCTGCTCGGACATGAATAGCACTTGTACTGTGCTGCTTCAGGTCAGATATTCCTCCATGGGCAACCATAAAAGCTCCATGGCAAAAGTATTTGTGTTATATAGAACATCTCTGAAAATTTTAGGTATGAGGGCATACTTCTACCATCTACTACTTCATACCACCTACTTCTACCATCGCAGTGGAGGTTTAAGTCTGTTATCAAATATAACTTTGCACTTTTCTAACTTATTTTCACAGAGTGCGGATATGGAGGACAGATTGCAGCTTGAAAGCAGTCCACTAGAGTGGAGTGTAGCTGATGTGGTTCGGTTCATCAAGAAGACAGACTGTGCTCCCCTGGCACGGATTTTTCTTGATCAGGTATTAACATATTTTCTAGGTTGATAAATGTGTTGTGCAGGAAATGTCTGGTGTGGCTAAATTCTGTGTCTAATAATGTGGATGAATCGCTCTCGTGTACATTGTAACATTTGCACTTTGAGTGAATGATGAAGCACATCACTACACTTCACAGTCCTTTTCCTGTTAACAGAGAAGGGTGTTTTGGAGCTTGGCCAACAATACGCTATTTATAAGGTTTGCACAAGAAGCAGTTATTAAAGTGCTGCAATAACATGAATTTATACACATTCCTGTCCTTATAATACATGGAAGGAGTGTATAAACTAAAGGAACAATGAGTGTTACGTTTCTAGTCAAAAACAACACATCTGTTCCCCACTTAGTTGCACAAGTTTCCTAAATACAAGATAACAAGTAACTAATCCAATTGGTCCCAAAAAACTATTTTAATAAATAAAAACAAACTGTTTCAAATAGTGAAGTTTACAAAGACTATAAAAGGTGTGACAAACATCAGGAGACCACAGAATATTCCTGAGAAGTGGACAAAAGGACAGAACTATTATAAAGTAAAAACAGTTTTGTCTCGCTCTATAGTTATGTCTTCTTCTGAACGGGAATATTCACTGCACATCAGTAGTCCTCAATTCCTGTTGCATGATCCCTTTTTACCTCTACCTTAAAAGTAAATTCTTTGAGATAGGAACATAACCATTTATAGTCCATAAAAGTAATACAAGGGGACTGCTGAATGTCTGTAGCTTTGTGATTTGCCTTGGCGTCAGTTACACTAGTTTCTTCATGTTTGTTATTGGTTGCCACATGATTATTCAGTAAAATTAGCCTACTTCTACCAAACGCAAATTCTGTGGTGAGTGATATACTGCCCTCTGCTTAGCTTGCTATTTATTGCACTAGAATGTAATCTAAGACACAGCCTATACACAATACTATTGACACATCACAGAGAGTTTTTGTCGTAATAAATATTCCCAACAACACCACCTCCCTTCTCAGAACCAGTGAAACCATCAAACTGAAATGCCTGACAAGCAAATAACACAGGTAGGGAGTGTAAGGAGAGAAAGGTGAGAATGATAGGCAAATCTGTGAGGAGGAACAGACCGTGGCATAAGATTGAAATGTCAAACTGAAAATAACAAATGTCGCTGCATGGATGTGATGATTTTCAGGGCATTAAGAAAGGTGAGTGAATAGAGTGGAGGTATACAGTATATAGTGCCATGGCAGTATTATATACTAAAAGCAGTTTCATTGACCATGGACAGCTGGTCAGTGCTTATTTGCATGTACACAGTTAGTTCTAACATTGAATCTAAATCTGTAGCAGAAGTGCGAAGAAGATTTTGCATTAACTTTAACATGTTTCTGAGGGACGAATTCCTTCTCTTAACACTATTTTAAAGTGGTCCAACAAGTTTCAGTCTGCTGTTAATGTTCAGGATGTTTGTTTTGGATCATTGATAACTCTAACGCCAGAAAATATCAAAAGGTTGAGACAAGCTGTAGACATTCAGCACAAAGTCCATCAGCAGCAATAAACATTTCAAACTGTTTTTTTTTTTGTTTGTTTGTTTCATTGTTTTATTTGATATAAAAAATAGGTAAACTGAACTGTTCACTAAATTATTCATCAAGCTTTATTCTATCACCCATATATTATACAAATGGTACATGTTTTTGGAATAATGTAACTGCATTTACTGTTTTTAAATAGTTTCCATTTATTATTTTTCTCTGTATAGCTCTCCTGTCATTATCATAGTAATCCTCTTCGCGGGTCCCAGTATAGTGTTGGTTTTCTGTTTTGGTCCCCAGATTAAAATGTTTCAAAACCAGAAGTACATCAGTACTTGATTGTTCCATATGGAGAGTGGTTTGTAGTCAATCACATTAACTAATTCCCTTTGTTTTTATGTCGGGAAAGTTTTTTTTTCTTTTTTACGCAAAAGTTTTAGTGACAGGTACATCAGGAGATCCATCCATCCATCCATCCATTTTCCAACCCGCTGAATCCGAACACAGGGTCACGGGGGTCTGCTGGAGCCAATCCCAGCCAACACAGGGCACAAGGCAGGAAACAATCCTGGGCAGGGTGCCAACCCACCGCAGGACACACACAAACACACCCACCACACACTAGGGCCAATTTAGAATCGCCAATCCACCTAACCTGCATGTCTTTGGACTGTGGGAGGAAACCGGAGCGCCCGGAGGAAACCCACGCAGACACGGGGAGAACATGCAAACTCCACGCAGGGAGGGCCCGGGAATCGAACCCAGGTCCCCAGATCTCCCAACTGCGAGGCAGCAGCGCTACCCACTGCGCCACTGTGCCGCCCATCAGGAGATCCGTTAAGCACTAAACCATATGTTTTATTATGCTGTGGCGTCACTGCAACAGTGGCTAGGACAAGAATACCTTTCTACATGCCTGTTCATAATACCAGATAAGTAGTGGGTGGTGCTCTTTAAAAACTTGGAGATCATATTTTAGTTGATATCTGATCTACTTTCAGTAACCTGCCAGAGTTTGCACGGCTGAGTGTCTCCTTTCTGAGTATGCAAACCTTGGAGGGGAAGGAGGAATGTATTGAATTACAACATGGCTCCTTCAAAGCTTTTGAAACAAAAAGACTAAGTGATCTTGACATCTTGTTTGTTTTGCCAGGAAATTGATGGCCAGGCTTTGCTTCTGCTGACTCTTCCTACAGTTCAGGAGTGCATGAACCTGAAATTAGGACCTGCAATCAAACTGTGCCATCACATTGAAAGAGTAAAGCTTGCCTTTTACAAACAGTTTGCCAACTGACTGAGTTTGCATTCTTCCACTCTGCCTGAAAAGCAGTTTCAAAGGAGCTACAAATCTCTGAAGATGCAGCACTCGTAAGAGAGGACCAGACACAAGACTTCCGCCAGGCAACGCTGTGTCATCATTTGCCTGTTTTTGAACTAGGCAAATAGTTGAGGTCGGAGATTACTCTGAGTACGATCATTTGCTGGAGTGGCAATCTGATAGAGGATTTGGTGACTGGGGGTCTCTAAACCTCCCTGGACTATTTTGAAATCGCAAATGAAGCAAAAAAAAATAGCACAAGACTAAATCTCTGAATAGCATGTTGCAATTTGGAGAGGTACAGCAGGGTGCACATAAACTTTGTGTACATATTTAAATTATTTTCCCCCTGGGAATTAATAATAATTTTTCTATGTAATGCTTTACATTGGTTGAACCAGAATCTACCATTTTTCTTGTTTCCTGTTTCTTCTTTAACATGTACTTGCATTACTGATGTTAACAGAAAGGGTACAGAGAGTGTGAGTGGATGGTCCTGCTGTTTGAAACTTTGCACAGTTAAGTAGTGAGGCATAATAATAATGGCATCTTTTGGGTTTATGCACAGCATGTGTATATGGGCAGCTAGGTGCGGAATAAAAGTGGCCATTTTATGCAGGGGTTGTTAGTCTACTCATTGAAAAAAAAAATCTGCCTGTAGCCATTTAGTCATCTTTTTATATGCTTTTTGTTTTTCAAAATTAGATGATATCTTCAGATTATTCTCATTAATTATAAAAAGTGCAAAGAATGTCAGACTTAATATAGTTGCTCACATAATCTCTGCATTTTGATTCTTATTTTGATTTTTATGGAGCGCTCTTTAGTTTAGTGCTGTATGGAAGCTATTTATTAATTACAGACACTCATGCATGAGGTCACAGAGTCATTGGATCTTTAATGAGAACTGTTGTTACCTTATCTCCATTAACGGACTCTGCAACCTTACTTTCATAAGGACTGAAGGAGCTTTACTACCTTTCTCAGTTATTTGCTCTGGTAATTATATGATCGTTTTATTATCTTTTCTGTTACTTTCTTTCTGTCCTTAGGCACCATTGTGTTTCAGCCACACTCGCATTCGTTCAGCTCACCTATTAGGCCATAGGTGGAAAACACCTTCTTGTTTGAATGTCTGCAATGGGTGGTGGCATGGACATGTAGCAGATCATGTTAAATGCTACAATAATATTACATTTTGATTATGTTCTGTGACAAACGAAACACATTTTTGGTGATCTCTGTTTTCTGGTATGTTAATGCATAGAATGCGAGACTGAAGGAGGACAGGCAAGATTAGCTGAAATTGTGCCTTTATCAGGTGTTTTTTTTAGTGAATCACATATTTCCTTACTTGCTGATTTTTGTTGGTAAGTGACATACCACCAACAGGTGAAGAAAGGGACAGGGCAAACAACAGTATAAAATTCACTTTTACCCAAATATGTTAGTGCTTGCAAAAAAAAAAAATCTTTCATGGCTTAAATTGGAATCTATGCAGGCTTTAAATGCTTGACCTCTGGGTTTGATGCTGGTGAGGATCTTTGCACGCTTCTTATTCTTGTCCTGGCGATATGGCAATGGCTCCTGAATGGTTTCCCTCATGGTTCGTAGTTAAATCATATGGATAGATGTATTGGTACGTCTCCTGTGAATATGGCGAATTTCACAGCAATTAATGCAATGTTTTCATTTTGCTTCATGAGACAGTTTACTGTGAGGGTACATTTGCCGCATTTGGTTGTACTTGCATCATCTCAGCTTCAGGTCCATCCTGATAGGGCAAATATGTTTTAATGGGGCTTAGTTACAAGAGAGGATGGCCTTCAAATTCAATTTGACAGTAGAACAGAGGGATTATGTGATAGAGGGTTCAAACCTGGAAAGGCAGTTGAGCCTGTGTTGGGACAGACAAGATGGTACTGGTGAGCGGCAAGATGAATGAGTTTGTGTAAGCTGCATATTGAAATATTTAATAAGATATCAAAGCAAAGTTGCGTTTAGTTTTCCACGTGTATCACCATTTCTTGTTTTGTATTATTTCATCATCAGTTCAGAAGGTGTGATTGCTTTTCCATTCAATACTCATTTTTACTTTGGTCAGCTCACAAAAAATGAAAAAGCAAAAGAAGGTTTACAGTTGTTCATATGGAAAAAGACATGCAGATCATGATTATTAAAATAACTTTATAAACTCAAAAGAGTGGCACGGCACATTTACGTACCATCTCATAAATACTTAAATTGGTGGCCTTCATTTTTTATACATTCTTATAGTCTACTTGCTACACTCAAACACACTTTGGCACAGAGTTCTTTATTGTGATCATTTTTTTGACGTGCTTCTCTTACTATGTGTAGCGAATCATATCATCCACAGTACGTGGTTTTCGAGAAAAGACTTCATTTTTGTGAAAAACCACTAAAGAAGTAGTCCTTTGGGATGAGGTCTGGTGATCATGGTGGCCATTCCAGTGGCCCTCATCGACCTTTCCACCTATTGGGTAATTGTACATGAAGAAAGTCATGCACTGTTCTGGAACAATGTGGAGGAGTTCCATCTTGTTGAAAGAAGAAGACTTCATTATCATGCTGTCTCTGTAATTGTGGTAAAAGTGTCCCTCAGTATGTTAACATACAGGTTTTGCATAAAAGTTGTATAAAAAAATAGGTCCAAGTACCCCTTTACACAGAAGACCCACCCAAACTGTAATCCCCAGCTGATTCAACTGTTCTTCTATCGTTACATGGGAATTTTCTGTTGACGAGCACAGACAGAGTTGTGCCGACTTAGCAGCACCTGAAATTTTGAATTGAGCTTTGTTGGTCCTCATTTTATCAGTGAGGCCATTGCCTTGTCAGTCTTCATTCATAATCACTTTGCCGAATTGTAATCGGTGATCCAGACCATCCTCTAACAACCCATGAAGCAATCTTGACCAATGCAGTGTTTAGGTTTGAAAATGTATTAGACTAATCAAAGATCTATGCGAAACGCGTAACTCAATAGAAGCTCTTTGTTTTGATTTTTTGGAGCTCTTAGTAAATGCCTGACTCACTAACATTTCATTTTCAAATTTACCGCGTGTTCCGTAAATTGTTTATCTTCTTGGTGGAGGTGTATCATATTCTTCAGTCCATTTCTGTGTAACCTTTTCGGCATTCTCTGTCTTCCAGTATTGCTTAAGTATCCACTTTCGTTTGTTAAATTACCAGCCATCATTATCTTAAGGATAAATTACAAATAAAGATATGAAATAATAAGAAGAAGAAGACATCATTACCTTAAGGATGAATTATAAATAAGAATACAAAATAATAAGAAGACGACACATAATACATTAACTAATAAGTAAATAATAATACAAGAATAACCTTTGTGTTTTTGCATATTCACGACTGTAAACCTACATTTGCCAACCCCTGTATTTATACATTTTCTTTGGTATCATCACTGTGACTGATGTTTAGATTAAGAAACAAAGCGCTGTTCACAAATTGAGTGTATCCAGGGGAAAAAAATATAAAATTATAAAGAGCATTTTGATGTCTTATATTTTACATTTTCATATTTAGTTTTTTAAGGTCATTTTTGGAAACAAAATACGGCAAATGCATCTCCCTGCATGCATAGTGACATCTAATAAACTTTAATTGCAGTGTGTTGTCTTGTGCTGCACTGTGCCATCCTCTGGTCCCACGTTTACATTTTGTTTTTGTCTCCCACCTGTGCTCCTCTGTGCAGTTGTGCTTAGCTCTCTTGTGGTCACTCTTCAAACCTGCTTCTTGAGAGTTGTTCCCGGACGCAAGGATGGATCTTACACAAAGTAGGATGTTGGTCCATTATAGAGAACAGTTTTACTTTATTCTGCACTCCTTGTGTGCAAAGACTGGCACCGGCAGGATGGCAGTAGTCACTTGTTATTTGGATGTATCATTCTGGCCCTTACTGTCACTTCACAACATTCTGGTGACTAAGAAACCATTGTGAATGTCATCTGTTCATGCTGCGTCATGTCTCTGTGTTTGGTTTTTTGTTGGGGTCATCTCTGCGTGGCACACTTAATTTGTCGTGACACGTTGTCTTAAAAGTGAGAAGCAAAAGGTAGAAGCTTCTCAAAACTTGCAAATGATGTGATTGTGTACTGCAAAGGTTTTAGGTTCAATTCCGGATCAGGAGAGCTGTCATGGCTGCCATTTTATACCCTTTTCCACTCTTGTAGAACTCCAAGATAAGTTAACTTGTTGTCTGTGCACTTCTAGGTTAGCAGAGAATAGTTTGTATCCGGGTGAGCCAAAGTGGCTGTAGGTTTTCAATCTTTGAAATGGTGACTGGAGCTAAGTTGCTGCTGTCTTGGATTTGCGCATGTGTAAGTGCAGAATTAATCACATTTAACTTTTTTTTTGTCACTTTAACAGGGACTAAAATTTAAATTTTTTTTAAAGCAGTGTGATAAGTAGCCCGGACACAGACAGACGGACTCCATGTTTAAATCCACCACACGTTTATTGTGCATAAACACAGTCCAATAAAGTGCACAACCCAGTGCCTCAAGCACCAAACTCCCCCAAAGTCCAGGCCTCTCTCAGTCTCTCATCAGGCCGCCTCCACTCTCCTGCACACAAACCTTGTCCACTCCTCACCCAACTCCAGTCCTTCTTTGCAGGGAGGAGGCCCCTTTTATAAGTGCCCGGATGGGCTCCAGGTGCTCCCCGGCACTCCCTAGACACTCCCCTGTGTGGCGGAAGTGCCGGCTGTGTTCCCGGAAGCCCTCCGGGTGTTCCCAGTCTTCGTCCCCCCAGCACTTCCTGGTGTGGCAGAAGTGTTGGGTTTCCGGGTTCTTCAGGCATGGGGGCGTCCCCTGGCGGAGACCACGGGCCCCTACAGGGTGGGGCTTCCAAGCCCTGCACCCGTGGCCCCTAATGGAACCAGGGCGGTCGCCCTCTCGTGTTCTGGAGGAGGCATGAACCCTCCTCCTGTCTTCCTGGGCGTCCCGGCTGGGGGTGGCACTCAGCCGTCTGCCACAGCAGGTAAGTCAAACATACATGTGATCTGTAACTCATGTCGCTCCTCCATATTATTAGAAGACACTTATTTCACAGAACCAGTATTAGTCTTTATTAGCCCACTTTTTATAAAATCTTTAAATGGAATGAGAAGCCTCAAAGTTTTGTTAGAATCTTGGCCTGAAGTCATTTTGTACTCTGGGAAAGCCAGATACCTGCAGTGGGGGCATTTAAATCAGTGAAGAGGTATATAAACTATGTAAAATAATAATGAAATCCAGAGTTCAGTTAAATAGACAAACTAACACCAGAATCAGAGACTGATTGAAGTGTAAATCAGTGGTGAGGATTAGCACTTTAGGACAGTTGTATTGTCCTGTGGTTAAGGATGTGGACTGTAAGCTGCAAGTTTCAGCCCAAAGTGAGTGGTGCACCAGTGTATGACCAGTCCAGCTGCACTTTACCTGTAACATGCTTTGGCAGAGGGATGATGTTCACTGTATCAAATTATTTTAGAGATGAGACAACAATTTACTGGATTGTTTGTGAGCTGGACACGAGGGCATGTTGTAAAACATCCTGAGACCCCAAATCATAGAACGGAAACTCTCGGGCCAGCCATCCTTGAACTCCACTGCTTTCTCTCACTGCTTCTCAGTGACTTCACAATTTCGCTGACATTGTGGTCTTTGCAATGTTTGTATTGCTTGGCTAATCATGGTTTACTTCATTGAGTAGCCTCTCCTCTATGAGAACTTTTCTTTAGGCATAACTAAAATCAGTCGCTGAGCTTTTTTCTTTATCTAATGTCATATTTAGGGATTTCAGCACTTAGCGAGGTAATGTGCAGAAACATGGACAGGGTTTTTGCTTTCCTCAATGTTCTTTAATAATAATAAAAAAGAATTATTATTTAAATTCTTCTGCCTAAATAGTCTTTGAAATAATTGGAAGCTTTTCTTCAAATAGTGTGTTTGTCCAAAAGCTTTTTGCACGGTATTGTATGGAAAATTGCAGATTAAGAATTTTAAAAAGGTGAATATTTTGTTCTTTATAAATAAAAATTGTACAGAGGTTTATGTAATATGAGTACTATTTTTAAAAAAAGGTGCAAAGAAATAAAACATCCTAATAAAATAACAGGCATTTGTTTCTTTTAAGCAAAATGCAGCATTTTTCCAATGACAACTCCTGGCCCATGAAAATCAGCAGCTTCTAATGTGTCTGACGCGCAGCACATTCTGGATCTGGCAAGAATACACAATGGCATGTCGCACGTAAGTAGACACGTGTTTAAGATGGCACAAAACTAAGGGCAGGTCTTGTGTAACCCACACTTGTTAACGGAAGTTTTAAAGAGCCATTATGTTAGCAGGCTTTGGAGGTCTGATGGTCCCAGATGACCTACAGGTAAAGCAACAGGAGATGTACGGTTCCAAATTGAATGTCCACAAGTCCTTTCAAAATGTTAAACTGATTGCTGACTCTGCTGAGAAGACCACACATCTGTCTGATGAGTAAAGACATCCTCAAGGTACAAATAGAAACTGCAGTTTCCTTTGGGAGCAATAAAGAATCTAACTGTCTAAAAAGGCTAATTATACAAATGCACATTTAATGTCAGCATATCAGAATTAAACACCCTACAAGGCCTTTAAAATGACTTGTGCATGTGTTTTTTTTTTGATTTGACAGAAAATCTGTCATTATGTCAGGATTAACCAGACTTGCTGATGTAAAAAGTGTTCCTAAAAATCGTAAATAAGGCCTTCCTCTCCGATCCTTTCCAGAGCGCCGGACACAGATACTCCCACCATGCTTGTCAGTAAACAGACAAACAGAATTTTGTTTTTAGCACCCAACCAGAGTGGCCATTTGTATTAAATGATGGCGAGTTGCATGAAGCACTGTCTAATGGCTACTGCCATCTGTTCACTTCTTCTAGCCTGTTTTTCACATATTTAACATAAAGACTGATACAATACAATACAATACAGTTTATTTTTGTATAGCCCAAAATCACACAGGACGTGCCACAATGGGCTTTAACAAGCCCTGCCTCTTGACAGCCCCCCAGCCTTGACTCTCTATGAAGACAAGGAAAAACTCCCAAAAAAAACCTTGTAGGGAAAAAATGAAAGAAACCTTGGGAAAGGCAGTTCAAAGAGAGACCCCTTTCCAGGTAGGTTGGGCGTGCAGTGGGTGTCAAAAGAAGGGGGTCAATACAATACAATGCAGTTCACAGAACAGCAATTCCTCAATATAGTAAGAAATAAAAAATATAAATTTTAGAAGTACAGAGCAGAATTTAACAGTAGATGATATATCCCATGATAAGATTTGGATATATTTAGAGTCCTGGAGACCTCATCCTTCAAGCTGCCTCCCCCATTTGGCCATTCCACGGCTGAAACAGTGCTGGGCCAGCCAATCCGATGAAAGGACCCCTCTTTCCCACGATTCCTGCGATCCTCCATCTGGGATGACTTTTCCTTAGGCAGGCAAAACAACTTGGCAGGTGGGCCATGGCACCAAGTGCCACATTTGAGTACCGAGAAGAAAAACAGAATAAGTGAGGGTTAGTATACAATTATAACTGTCATGTTACTTATGTTTAAGTGCTAATGACTAACAACAGAGATGCAGTCTGTACAGTTAATCAGCAGCTCTAGTCAGGATATGCTAAACTGAAGTAGTGAGTCTTCAGCCGGGAGCTGAGACCGAAGGGGCATCTCTTATAGTAGCAGGCAGACCATTCCACAGTTTAGGGGCCCTGTAACTAAAAGCTCGACCTCCCACTGTTATTTTATTAATCCTTGGGATCATAAGCAGACCAGCATCTTGAGATCTTAATGTGTTAATGTACAACTCGGCCCAATATATCTCTGTGAAAATATGAAGAAAAAAAAATGTATGCCAGAGGACCTGTGTTGACAAAGCGATTTTTATTTAATTTCTCAGGGTGATGAAGAAGTGTGAAAAGCTGCCCACAGTTTCCAACTCTTCACCACCGGCAAAGTTTGAAGCAGCCCTGGAGTGGACATCTATGTAATATTAGAGCTTCACTAGCTGACTTTCAGAAGCATCATGTTGAATGATGACGTTGGAAAAAAGCACACTTGAGGTTGAGAACTCAAACCCCATGATCATTCAGAAACAGCATTAGATGCTAAATGGCAGATGAAGCAAAAAAAGTTATAGTGTGTATAAAAATTTCTCACCCCCTTGGAAGTTTATTTTTTTTTTATTTTATTTGGCTTTTTGACACTGATCAACAGAAAAGGGATATTTTTAATGTCAAACAGAAAATAGATCTCTGCAAACTGGTCTGAATTAATTAGAAATATAAAACTCAAAATTTTAAGTATTCGCCCCTTTCAAGTCTATATTTAGGAGATGCGCCTTTGTTAGCCAGACAGTAGGACTTTGGGGTCCTTCAAAACTAGACTTGATGTTATTTTGGAAGAGTTAAGTGGATCATACTGGCGAGCTTTGGTGGGCTGAATGGCCTGTTCTCGTCTTGAGTGTTGAGTCTGCGTGGACAGGTCTCTCTGTCTTAGTTTTGCACATCTGGACACTGACATTTTTTTCTTTATTCTCCTTTATAAACTGCTTGGGCTTTGGCAGGTTGCTTGGAGTTCATGAATGAACAGGCTTTGTCAAGACACTCTCAAATTCTCAATCTGAACTCTGACTCTGCCACTCCAGAACGTTAGTGTTGTTGTTTGGAAGCCATACCTGCGTAGCTCTGATTTCATGTTTGGGGTTGATTTCTTGTTAGAAACCAGAACTCCTCCTAAGGTTCAGGTTCTCACAGATTGCATCAGGCATTCCTCCCTGTACTTTGCTGCATTAATTTTACCCTCACAAGACATCTGGACCCTTCTGCAGAGAAACATCCCCACAGAATGCAGCTGTCACCACCACCATGTTTTTGATAATGTGCAGTGTTCAAACAAGCAGAGCCAATGAATCCATTAGGCAACACAGGCAACTCCCAAGGGTGCCACCACCTGCGAGTTTGCCATTCATGATGGTTGAGTTGTGCACGTTCCAGACACCGAGGGAGACACGGTCCTTGAAGTCTTATTATAGTGATTGTGCACTAGGGACGCTGAGCAGCACCTTAAGTGACGTGCACTCCAGACCTACAAGAAACCCCCATTTTGCACTCTGGGCACTGAGAATCTCCGTTTTATGAAGTCAAATCGGTGTGAGATTTGTATACCGAAGGGACCATCCCCGGATTTAGAGCTCCATTTGGGCTTTGACCAGCACTACAAACCAGGCATTTAGTTTATTTGCCTAAAAGCTTAGTTTTGGTCTAATTGGATCATAGAACCTTCTTCTAGCTGACTTCAGAGTTTCCCCATGTGCCCTCTACAAAGAACCCACTTGTGTTTGTTCTCTTTGCCAGTCCCCCCAAAAAGCTGCAACTGGTGAAGCACCTGGGCAACAGTTGTCTGCACAGTCTCTCCAGTCTCATCTGTAGATTGAACTCCTTCATAGATGTCTTAGTGGCCTCCCTCTCTAGTCTTTGTCTTGCATGACCACTCAGTTGTTGTGGACGGCCTGCTTTCAGTCGATTTCCAGCAGTGCCATACTCTTTCTGTTTCTTAATGACTAATTTAACTGGACTCCAGGGGATGTTCTTGTCTACGTCCCCTAACTTGTGCTTTTCAGTCCTCTTTTCACAGAGTTCCTTGGAGTTTTCTTGTGTTTTCATTGTGTAGGTTAGGCCACCAAGGTGACTTGCCACAAGCTGGCCCTTCCAGATCAGGTGCATTTAGATGACAAACTGAACGCCTGCACTGGTGCTCTCCATTGAACTAATATGTGAGTTCTAAAACCAGCGGGCTGCACCAGTGAGGATTTACTTGTGTCATTAACACCACTTTGCAGAGATTTGTTTCACTTTGACATTAAAGAATCTTTTTCTCTTGATTAGTGTCAAAATGAAAAAAATAAATATACTGAAAACCTCATAGGGGGTGAATACTTTTTATAGGCACTGTAATTGTAATTCAGTTCATTTTGCAAAGCATGCTTCCACTTAAAAAGTCCAGTTCACCATACACTATAGAGAATGTCAGGTTGCTATGTTTCTGTCATTCCAACAGATGGCACGTCACAATCATTAGCACTGCTTTTACAAATCCCATACTAAATGGCATGTAAAAGAGATTTATGCATTGCATTTGTCATTACAACAGATGGTGCATCACAAACATTAGCACAGCTTTTACATATACCATACTAAATGGCATATTCCAGTAGCAAATGCAATGCAGATGACAGATCAAAAACATTTGAAGTAAAAAATGCATTGCATTTGTCATTCCAGCACAAGGCACATCACAAACATTAATACTGCTTTTACAAATCCAATACCAAATGGTGTACAACAGGGGTATATGCATTGCATGGTACACAGCAAACATGGATGTTGAAGTTTTGAAAGAAGCCTGGATCACAGACAGACACCAAGGACACACAATGTCCAAAAGCACACGTGTGTTTATTCTACACTTCTTTCTTGCACACAACACAGTGCCCAAAATAGTCACAACAACTCAGTCCTTAACTATACTTTACTTTGTTTCTTTGTTCCGCCGCCTCTACTCCCCTCCTTGCAAGATTCGTCTTCCTCCTCCCGACTCTGGCTCCCTGAATGGAGTGAGGCGGCCCCTTTTATAATGTACCCGGTTGTGCTCCAGGTGCTCCCTGATGACCTTCCTGCAGCACTTCCTGGTTTGGTGGAAGTACTGCATACCATGGCTTCTGATCCATCCAGGCACCCCCTGGCGGAGGCCATAGGTGTACATCAGGTCTGAAGACAACCATTTGGCCTGCTTAAGCTGAGCTAGTAAGTCTCTTTTCTAGAAGCAGCTGTACACATGAAGGTAAGGCTGTAGACATTGGGTGCTATCAAGCAGGTAAACCTAAAACTCGTACAAATGACATAGTTAACAAGAACTATAACACAGGTAAACCAAAATAATGAAGACAGGAACTTCCATGATAATATACTCAAGATATAATGCTAAGAGTACCTAGTTGGGGTGGTTGCCATATTCCCATAAGAGTTAGCAGTTGAGGTGAGTTACCATCAACAGGCAGCAGCACGGCAAGTGGGCACCTGCTTTTTTGATGGGCACAGGTGTAGCTCAGGTCTGAAGACAAGTGTTTGGCCTAATAAGTCTCTTTGCTTAAAGTGGATGTCCATATGCAGGTAAAGCTGTACACGTGGGGCACTATAAATCAGCTATTTTAAAGAACAGGTAAGTTTTCACGATAGAACGATGACCGAGCTAAAATACAAGCCCAGGATGTTGGAGTTTACAACTGCACCAACTTACCAAGAAAATCCTGTAGATTTCTTTGATATATACAGTACACTTTAGGGTGTGAATTCAATATGGAGTTGGAATTAAATTAATTGGAGGCAAAATCTCTTGTACTTCCATTAGTTTTGTGAATCACTTTGTTGTCAGAGGCAGAAGTAAAAAAAAAATCGGCTCCTTACCACTAGCCTGGCATCAAGAAGAATGGAAATAAGGAAGCCTGGTTACCCAAAATCTACAGACGCCTTAGCGAGGCATGGACTGAGAGAATTGGGGAGTGTATCAGATGGGCTGTTGTGCCATTCTGTCGGTCACCCGTATTTACAGTTCATGCTCTCAATGTAATTGTACTTGTCTTTCATTTTGCATCATGAGATGAGGGTTCAACTCAACACTAATGGACTGTGCAAGAGACATATTTTAGAGTCCAAAAACATACGGGCAAATACACAAGTTGCATCTGCCCATCGCGGCCAAATAGTGAGACGGTTTACCATACAGTAAAGTTGCATGTTCTGCTTCTGGTAATTCTTTGTGCCAACTATGTGGAGAAGGACTGCTGAAAAGTTGTTAAACTAATTTAATTTTATATTGCGTGGATTAGGTATAATGTGCAGTGAGAAATAACTGTTACAACCACTCAATACATTTTATTGTATTTGAGGTTGGTGTGTGGATCCCAATGCCCCAGTGCAGTGATGGGGATGCTGTGCTGTAAAAGTTGTATTGTCCTTCAGATGAGATTTAAAACTGAGGTCCTGGTCATAAAATATCCCTGCACATCTTTCATAAAGAGTAGGGTGTACAGGCTAAATTAGCCACCTTTGCCTGGTCATTCCGGTCCCCAAGTACCCCCTACCATCCCTAACTGGTTAACTTCCTCTCTCATCACTTCACCACCTAATAGATGATGTGTGATGAGCAGGGCCAGTGCTTGGTTATTTTGCACCCTAGGCCAAGCTTATTAGTGCACCAACCGACTGTTTGGTAGCTAACCCATGCTGCTGGGTTTTTCCTCCCTTATGATCTACACCCTAGGCGAATGCCTAATTCACCTTAATGGTGGCACCGGCCCTGGTGGTGAGCATACAGGTGCAAAAATGGCTGTTGTTGCATAATTCAGGTGGATGCTACAGATTTATAGTGGTTGACGTGGCTATGTAAAGTGCTTGAAAAGCACTATATAAATGCAACAACTTCATTTTTAATTCTCCAATTCTCAAATTCCACACATAGTTACACTTTAAACGGGGTGGCCAGATTTGACAGGAACTATACGGCCCAATCACAGTAAAAATCCCATCCAATTCTATACAATCTAGCCCAGTATTGGAGCCATTTCAAGTAAGTAAATTGACACCCAATTACACCTTTCTACCCCCAACCTGCAAACATCAGTGAATGTCAGTCCTCTGATTGACCAATTGGCCCCTAATCTACATGTGTAGGGGGGGCCAGATAGTTCAAATATGAGAGAATTTTTCCCAAATGACGGAGGTCCGGTGATCCATCTCACAGAGTGAAACCTTCAAATGGATTTCTTTAAATAAATATGATGAACCGTAGAAAAGATTTGACAAGAACTCATTTGTCTGTGTGTGTTGCATTTTTTTTTTCTTTCTGGTGAAACAACATAACAGACACTAAAGGAAAAAAAAACTTTAAAGATTGTTTCCACATTGAAGAGGAAAAGATGTTAAGAGACTGAATATTTTGGTGGTATGGCGGTAAGTGTTGTGATTTTAAAGGTTTGCTGTGCCTGTTGGAAGGACGTCACCTCTGTTTGTGGGATCCCATCTGGGGTAAGCAAAGGGGACATCGGTTTTTAGAAGGAAGTGATGTGGCTCATTGGTTTTTAGAAGATTTCTGCCTTTTCGGACATTTGTTTTACAGGATTATTTATTGTTTAATGGATTTTATACTCCATGAGCACCTGTTTTTATTGGGATTTATTATTTAATAATTTACTGATTTTGTCTTTCCACTACATCTTGTCTGTATGTGTCCTCATTGCCCATCACGTTATCGAGAGCTTCAGGTTCAATCTGACAGGGACTGTGGAGCTAACCCGGAACTGTCACACACTTAAATACTATGATTTTGAACAATGGCTAGGAACAAAGTGTTTTTGGGTTGATGGCTATGACACATCAGAAATATGAACTTTTGACAGGGCATTCTTTTCATTTCTCTTAATTTATCATACCATATGATTAAACTAGTGTTTGCTTGTTTGTTATCAGCACACTGGTTGGACATAACCACTGTTCATCAGTCCAATAGGAATGTGCCATTTTGTTCCCACTGAATCTAATTGAAGGTTGAATAGCTTTGTTATTAGAGATTTAATGAGTGATAAAAATGATCTTTCAATGGATTTATAACAATCTGACTCAGCTCAGAGGGATTAAATGTGTATATCCTATATACATATATAATATACACTGTGTGTATATGTATGTATGTATGTGTATATATATATATATATATATATAATATAAAAAATATGTGTGTATATATAAACTGGGATATCCTGCAGGGATCTTATAGTGAGAACATTGAGGAGGTTGTTGACTGCACTACTGACTGCATCAACTTCTGTATGGTCATTGTAGTTCCAGTAAGAACTGTACGCTGCTATGCTAACAACAAGCCATGGATTACAAGTGACATCAAGGGCCTTTTGAACCAGAAGGAAAGGGCTTTTAAAGACGGTGATCAGCATGAGCTCAAGCGCGTGCAGAAGGAACTCCGAGTCCAGCACAGGGTGGCGAAGGAGCAGTACAGGAGAAAGCTGGAGCAGAAATTGCAGAATAACAGCATGAAGGAAGTGTGGGATGGGATGAAGGTCATCACTGGCTGCAGCTCGAAGCGGGGTGCCACCATCGAGAGAGATGTGGAGAGAGCAAACCAGATGAACAACTTTTTTAATAGGTTTGACCACCCTAACCCACTCTCACCTTGGAGTACTGCACCCTCCACCCATCCTTATGCTGATACCAGCATAGGAGTTTACCCCAACCCACAATTACAGCAGCCCAGGTAAGCAGAGAGCTGAGGAGACTTTGTGCTAGCAAAGCAGCGGGTCAAGATGGAGTATCGCCACGACTGCTGAATGCCTGTGCATTGGAGCTGGGGAGTCCTCTCCCCTGTTCCAGGCTCAGGTTGAACATGTACTGTAGAGTCCCGAGGCTTTGGAAAACATCTTGCATCACCCCAGTCCCAAAGGTATCACATCCTAGTGAGCTGAATGACTTCCAGCCTGTCGCTCTGACGTTGCATGTGATGAAGACCATGGAGCGGCTGCTGCTTCACCACATGAGGCCACAGGTCCGTCACGCCCTCGACCCTCTGCAGTTCGCATACCAGGAGAAGTTGGGAGCGGAGGATGTCATCATCTACATGCTACACCAATCCCTCTCCCACTTGGACAGAGGCAGTGGTGCTGTAAGAATTATGTTTCTAGACTTCTCTAGTGCCTTCAACACCATCCAACCTCTGCTCCTTAGGGACAAGCTGACAGAGATGGGAGTAGATTCATACCTAGTGGCATGGATCGTGGACTATCTTAAAGACAGACCTCAGTATGTGCGTCTCGGGAACTGCAGGTCTGACATTGTGGTCAGCAACACAGGAGTGCCGCAGGGGACTGTACTTTCTCCGGTCCTGTTCAGACTATATACATCAGACTTCCAATACAACTCGGAGTCCTGCCACGTGCAAAAGTTCGCTGACGACACTGCTATCGTGGGCTGCATCAGGAGTGGGCAGAGGAGGAATATAGGGACCTAATCAAGGACTTTGTTAAATGGTGCGACTCAAACCACCTACACCTGAACACCAGCAAAACCAAGGAGCTGGTGGTGGATTTTAGGAGGCCCAGGCCCCTCCTGGACCCTGTGATCATCAGAGGTGACTGTGTGCAGAGAGTGCAGACCTATAAATACCTGGGAGTGCAGTTGGATGATAAATTGGACTGGACTGCCAATACTGATGCTCTGTGTAAGAAAGGACAGAGCCGGCTATACTTTCTTAGAAGGCTGGCGTCCTTCAACATCTGCAATAAGATGCTGCAGATGTTCTATCAGACGGTTGTGGCGAACGCCCTCTTCTATGCGGAGGTGTGCTGGGGAGGCAGCATTAAGAAGAAAGACGCCTCACGCCTGGACAAACTGGTGAGGAAGGCAGGCTCTATTGTAGGCACGGAGCTGGACAGTTTGACATCTGTGGCAGAGCGACGGGCACTGAGCAGGCTCCTATCAATTATGGAGAATCCACTGCATCCACTAAACAGTGTCATCTCCAGACAGAAGAGCAGCTTCAGCGACAGACTGCTGTCACTGTCCTGCTCCACTGACAGTGAGGAGATCGTTCCTCCTCCACACTATGCGATTCTTCAATTCCACCCTTTGGGGGGAGTTTGGCGGTAAACGTTAACATTATTCAAAGTTATTGACTGTCTGTATACCTGCATTGTTATCAATCTTTAATTTAATATTTTCTTTATTAATCCCAAGGGGAAATTCACATACTCCAGCAGCAGCATACCGATAAAGTATCTATCTATCTATGTATGTAAATGATGTTAATCTCTGACTAAAACAGAAATATTTTATAGTTACCTGTATATAATAAGCATACTGTCCCTTGATAATAATAAATCCATATTTAAACCCTTTTTTTAAAATTTGTAATACATCATTCTTGCATTTGTTATAAAAATCCATATATACAGTATTTCCATATATATATATATATATATATATACTGTATATATATATATATATATATATATATATATATATATATACTGTATATAAATCCATATTTTAAACTTTTATTTTTTTAATTTGGAATACACTGTCATTCTTGCATTTATTATCATTTTCAAATATTTGTTAAAACATTTAATCATCAAATAAAACGTAAACATGATTATTGCAATCACAGAATAGGCAATGCATCATTAAAAAGATAATACAACCTAACAGTTAATTACTCTACATTTTCAAAAATATGCCAACAAAACTTTAATAGCAGATGCTTAGGAAATGCCCTCACCTCTGGGCTGTCTGAACCTGACTTTCAAATGTTTCATGTGTTCATTTGAGTGCTTTGATTTCGCACGGAAGACCTGATGTAAACATCATTTCCCATAATTCTCTCCAAGAGGAAAACTTAATTTCCCACAATCCATCCACAGCGAGGGCCTCGGAGCTCTCTTGTGGACTACATTTTCCAGCGTACAGCAAAGAATGTTTTCAGGCCGAAAGAAGGAAGTATTTTGAACTTCTTTTCCCAGAAGCCAATGTGTACCTTGCTGACGACATTTATTTGCATAAACAACTGTGGAAAGGGTTGACGTTCTGAGAGCTTTTGGATTTACATTTGTGTCCTCTTATGAAAAATAGTGATGGAAACTTGAAAACAAAGAGAAGTGTTTTTGAGCTGCGAAATAAGGCGGCCTGCCTGAGGACTGAATCACTATGCGGTAGCGCTTTGTGCGCTCTTCCCGGTGATGGGAGGGGAGTTTGGCCGGGTTGGGCATCGGATTCTGCGAGCCTACACCAGCCCCGCCATGCTCCGAGGCAACCTGACCACCGGCTTCGGCCCGACGAGCCGGCCGCCCTCCCGGGGATGCGAAAATGGTGCACTTATGGACGACTTTGGCATCTTCCTACAGGGGCTGCTGGGGGTGGTGGCCTTCAGCACACTAATGTGTGAGTATGGGGTTTATTCCGTTGGGGAACCAAGACAGCCCAGATTTGGCTAAGGAGGACTAGGGTACCTCTATAAGATTCAGTTCTAAAGTTTTATAGCCAGAGTAACGCCCCGCATTTTGGGCACGGATGTGCCGGCACAGCATAGTGCTGCTAGTTGTCTTTTTCGTTGGGGCACCCAGTCGATAAATTCGAATTATGAGGTACATGAAGCTAATTTTTAGGGACTTCCAATTCTGCCAGTGTCCATGAAGAATAAAAGAATTTAGATATCAGATATATTTGTAAGTTAAAAAGCATTATGTTTTTTATTAAACTGCACAACTTGACATGTATGTCTGTTGGTGGTTGACGTGGCTTTGGTGTATGCTGTGTTAAGATGTCATCATTTCAATTACAGGTCTTGCTGTATTTATGCTCATTTAGCATATGGTTAACAGTGTAACAAGCAGCCTGAACCAAGACTACCTTTGTAGAAGTGGATTTAATGATGTTGTGTTCCTGCAGATTCTTCTTTTTAGTTATCGGTTGCCTTTATCAGCTGGAACACCACATTATTCAAAATTTTACTCAGTTTTAATTTTCTTATATTTTTTTTTGCCCAATTGAACTCTTTTGACAGGTGTTTTTATTGTGTGTGTCATTCCCAAATTTTCTGAATTTTTCCAGTTCATGGTTAGGGGTACAAGGCCAGAACAATCTATGGATGGGACAATTTACTATTTTTAGTAAACCTAATAAATCGAAATCAAATCAAATTATTATTAACATATAATTATAGACACAGTAATATGCAATGAAATGTTTAGTTGCTGTACACCATGACTGCATTAAAGTAAAATGTAAAAGAACAATAAATTTATGATTTACTTTATAGATATCGATTAAAGTCTGCATATTGAATGACAGTATGGGAGTTGGTCCCAAGCCTGTGGAGGGTTGGAGTAAGGGAAGGCATCCGGCCATAAAAATCGTGCTGAAACCTATAAAACATTAACCCCACATAGAAGTGGGAAAGAGGAAGAAGGATTATATTAAATTAATGTTTATGTTTGATCACTCAGTAAATAATGAATATATTAGAAACTTAAGACACTTAATTTAAGAGAATTAACAGAAAGGCATTGTGTACCTCTAAGCTGCATAGTTTCAAGATTCAGGCAGAGACTCGTGTACAGCGTTGTCCTGTTTCGCATTATTTGATTACTTTGTCATCTGTGCTTGCAGCAAGGGAAAGTCACCTCTGCTTAGACTTTACATTGCTAAAAAAAGGACCTCTGTGACTATGCCTTTGTGCCAGGATGTTAGGGCTTTTCCACCCCTGTTTTCAATATCTCCCTCCACCTGACTGTTTGAAGCCTGATTTATTTTGTCATTTGTGGTCTATATTGTGAATATACTGCCTTATAGTCAAAGGTAAGCTCTCACAATCTTTCATTGAAACCTGCAGTTTGCTTCCATCATGATGTCCTTCTTTTCACATCTGTTAAACCAGACTAGTTTGCTGCTTCATTTCTCATTTAGTGAAGTATGCACCTTGTTATGACGTTCTACGAATATCTCAGAATTCTGGTTTAATAAGGTCATGGGTTTGATTCAAGTGTTCAGTAGCCAAATTTATCTCTAAGTTTGTGATCTTGATGAAGGTGGCCAAAATCCTGCCCCCAAATTTTTTTTCTTCCTCCTTTAAGGTCCATCAAAAACTATTGCAGCTTGTTTTGTCCCTGCCAAGATTTAGTGATCTTTCCAGGGTTCAAGGCTCCTTGAGGGCCCTTCTGCCTGGTCTGTATGTCTTGGCATATTGCTGCAGGAATTGTTCCGAGGTGGTTTGTGATCATTTTTATGTTACTTCTTTTCTCCCCTTTCAGTTATAACCTTTTTGAACAAGATTTGATCTCCGAGACGGATGAGGTATGATTATAATACTGAATTCTGGACCTCTCTCTTGGAGTCTGGGTTCTAGTTTCCTTAATCATCTGGACATTATTGCACAGGCCTAGTTTTAGTTCACAAGCATCCTTACATTTAAAACACACATGAGGTAAAGTGACTGCTCATTATGCAGAAGTTTACTTACCATTTTGAAACATTGCAAAAATGTAGAGCCTGGGTTTTCATTCAATCACATCTTATTTAAAAACTTGGGTTAAAATCAGTTGAGACAAAAAAAAAAAGATTTACATTTAACTTGCTGTTACAGAGGAGAAAAACATAATAGTCAGATAGGTACTGCGGTGGTTGGTGTCAGATGCAGCAGCACAAGTTGCTTGGAAATCAACTTCAGGCCAGCAAAGGGCTGAGCTTTTCATTGTGAATGGTGTAGCACATTTTTTCTGCTAATGTCATCTCTTAAAAGTTTAATGACTGGTGGCCTTGGGGAGTCACTTGCTGAGCAGTTAACAGCCGTTTAGCTCCATTACGGACCACTCAGAAGTCTGTCTCATGGAGCTTAGGGGATTGTGTTCTTTGAACAGGGATATTTTCTGCAGAAATTATTAGGTGGAAAAGTGAAAAAATTTGTAGCGGACATAAGTCCAGATGCAAAAATACATTTTTGATCTTGATTCTTTCTGTTCAGGCTCACTAGCTTTTCCTGATGCTCTGTGTAAGAAACCAATTATTTAGTCCTATTTTGTATATTTTGATAAAAGCAGCCCCAAGGGTCTTTACATTTAATGATCCAACAGAACTGTTGTTCCTACAATGTCTGCCTACCTGAAGGTTTAACTGTCTTGACTTTTGCCAAGGCATACGTAGTTTTGCACTGCCTTCCCATGAAGAGACTGCTATCTGTAAACTTCAAGCTTTAATTTGACTGGTCTCCTGCTGTATCCATATAATCGCATTGCCTGTCCTTTATTCTGAGGATGTAGTGCAGTTCATGATGGCACATTCTGCTTTCAGTTTTCATACATTACAGTGTAAACATTCACTTCATCCTATGAAACATTAGAAAACTGGATACTATGGAGTGAAGATTTCTGTTGTAATTTTGTCTCTTTTTTCCACATATCTTACCTGTCCAGCCCATCTTTCTCAAGTGACCTTTGCTGCCATTATTTAATATCCATAGCATCACGTTGCACTCCAGCCTCACAAGCCCTTGATTTGCCTTTTATTGTGGTTGGTATGGTTGATCCACCCCACAGTGGGGGAAGTAAGATCATTTGGGAAAGTAAGCCCCAGATTTCTGTAAAGCAATTAAGTGGTGGTCTCAGTCTCTTGCCCTGGGCAGTGTCTTGCCTGTTCGTTGTTTTTTTTTTAAGCCACAGAGTTTGATTTGGCTTCCTGACCCAAAGTGTCATCAGTGGCCAAGAGGTGAATTTTTTGCATTACATGGAACAAGCTGAGACAGCACATAATGCTGCATCGAGTGAGTGGATAATGCAAACCGCAAGATGGTTCTGCTGTCCCCAGTATTTGTAGTCAAATAATCCTCTTTGTTGTGCTGGTGAAGCAGGGGAGTGATGTGGGTTGGCCCACCTGTTTTGAGTCCTATTTTGTTACCATGCAATTTGTGCATTCCTCTTTCCATTGCTGACTGCAGCCTTGCACCTGGCCTCCTGGATAGTCTTTTGTTTTCTGTAGTTGACCTCTTCAGTTAGATCTGCAGTATTCTCACCATGTTTTAGATTTTTTTTATATTTTAGACATGAATGGAAATATTCTCACTTGGCATTCTGTTTTATTGTTGCATCTCCAGAACCTCTGTCTTTCCAACCCCTTCAAATGCTGTTATCATTTCTTTAACAGATCTCTGTTAATTTGCTAGTTCACTCTTTATTTCTGCTGTACTTCATTCCTTTGTCTTCTTCACCTCCTCTTTTCTGCATATTCACAATACAAACAACCTGTAGATTTTGTGACAGATAGTAATTTTGCAATTGTGTTTGGATTAGATCAGATAAGGATAACTAAGCATATGAAATCAGTAGGCTATCAACTTATTTTAAAGCCATGTCCTCACAGGTGGCGCAGTGGTATTGCTGACGAGACTGTAGAAGATTGTGGGTTCGCTTCCCGGTTCCTCCCTGTGTGGATAGCGCTTTGAGTACTGAGAAAAGCGCTATATAAATGTAATGAATTATTATTATGTTAATGGAGGGTACTGACTACAGCAAATTATTATACAGAGTGTGAAAAGCAGGACACTTGTTAGATGGAAAATATTCTGCATGCATGTTTTGTGTAGATGCAGTATGCGTTGATATAAATTTGGCTGATGTATACGTAAATAATACACTCTGTATGGTATTTGTGTCCTCCATTTTTATACAGTTTGTATGTTTTCCTCCTGTTTTCATTGGCTTTCTTTAAGCACTCTAAAGAAGTGCTGTTAAGCTATTTTTGTGACCTTAGGTTTGCCCTTGTTTGCATGTGTTCGTGGGTGGGAATGTACTTTATGACTGTTGTCCCATCAAGGAAAACCTCCCGTCTTGGACTTGTGTCCCCAGGATAGACCTTCTGCACTTTCTCAAAACAAATGTGCGATTCAGTAAGATTGTATTGACACAGAGTATCTAAAGTTAAGAACTAGAAAATCCCTAATTGGAGATGTGATTACTTGGCTGACTGATGAGCATAACCCTTAAAGATTCCATGACAACTACACACAAGGCTGTTTTCTGCAAAGCCATTTCCACATTTCACTGTGCAGTGTATTTTAAATACAGCAACTGAAAATTAAGTTAGAAACCACACAGCATAGCAGCAGGGAAAACAGACATTTGAGAAATTGTCAGAGTTGGAGTGGGAATGGAGTCCTGTGAATATGATGAATTGTACCCATAATTTTTTTTATTTTAGATTTACAGGATCTGAGAGAAGGTGTTGTTTTCCATGGGGATCTCGCTGACTATTCATCTGTATTTATTTTCCTTTTGAATTTTGTTCATCAAACGCTCTACATCATTAATAAGGTTTTCTAACGCTAATCATTGCTCTGTTGACATTGCCACTGAGTATCTGTCCAGGCAATTGACCCCACTGTCTCTATCAAGTGTTTATTTCTGTTTTGGCAGATGTTTTGTCGGTGTCCTCTTTCAAGTAGAAAAAAAGTAATTGTATGTGTCAGCTTATAAGCCTGAGTGCTTCTGATGAATAGTGACTTTTTTTTTTTTCTCGTTCTTGTGTTGCCTTATTAAATTGTTTCTTCATCTGTGAAGCAAATATCGTTGGTGATTTATTAAGAGGATCCTTTCATTAAAGCGAGTATAGTATCCACCCAAGCATTCTTCAGATTCCTTGTTTTGAGGTGGGACACTGGTCGTCTGAAGCATAACTGAAAATGAAATAATCCGAATGATAGATGTGTTAGAGTAACTGATGACACCCGTCTACTTGGTCTGGGATTGCTTCCTACCTTGTGCCTAGTGCTATCAGAATAGGCTGTAGCTTCCCATGAGCCTCAGTTAGATTAAGCTTTTTAAAGAAAAATGGATAAATGTCAAAGTGAAAACAAAATTACTTTGCAGAAGTTATAATCATGAGTGTTTTATCCTATGCGTCATGTTAATAAAAAGTGAAGTTTTTGTCCATAAACTTGATAACTGCAGACCGAGCAATCAGTTTTTAGAGGAAATACTCCTGGATCACAACCTATCACCTCTTGTGCATACAAGATGAACATAATATTCTCAAACCCTGGTAATCAAATTCAGGTTTGTGTGGGGCGCAATAGCCTATTCTAGCAGGACTTGGTGTAAGGCAGAAAACAGCCCTGAACAAGGTGCCACTCCATTGCATGGCATACACATGCATACTCACACATGGTTAATGTGGAATTGCCACTTCCACAAAAATGTTCCAATTAGTCTAACTATGTGGAAAACCCATGCACACACTGGGCGAATATGCAAACTCCATATATAAAGTGACACAAGATTCAAACCAGGATACTTAATATGTTAGTCCTACCCACACCTTCCTGTCCCATGCCAAAATTGTACATTGATAATCATCTGTGAGACCCAGAGCTGTAATTGCTATAAGAATTAGGCTTTTACACTTAAATGCAGCTTTTGACTGGAAAGTTCAGTTTTATCATGAGGTACTTTTCTTGCACAATTTGCACTGTTTAGAGAAGTCTAAAGACGGCGCTCTGTCATTTCTGTCTGCATTTAGATATGGTATTTGTTTTGCTCATTTCAAGAAACAATCTTTTGTTTTTCTTTATATATTGATGTTTGACTTTAGGTTATGCGAATAGCGCACACAAGCAAATGACACAGCTTTATTTTTTAAATTCTGTTACTTCAATCAAATCATTGATTTTTCTGTTTTAGTGAGGAGAAATGGAGGATGAGCGAAAGTTATTTCTTTATCCGTTTGTAAGTTTTCTGTAAATGTATCATAATTCTACAGAGACCATGACAATTTTAACAACCCTCAATTCGGTGGTTTAAATTTATATGTGCTTCAGTATATGTTCAATCTAGTTGTTATCTATGATACAGGTTTACTAGCCTGTAATTTTCAGATCTACATACTATCCAAAAGTACACTTCGGTTATTTCTATTTACCCGAATTGAATACTGTAGTACTTTATTCTTAAAGTATTCCATCACTATTCTAAAACCAATTCAGAATACAGCTGCAAGGATTCTAAATCAAATTAGGAGAAAAAATATGACTACACACGAATATACTCAACCTTGGCTGCCAGTGCACTTTAGGACTTATTTTAAGATCCTACTTTTGACATATGAAGTCATAAATGGTATAATTTTCTTTACCTTACACTCTGCAGAGAAGGTATACTCCTGTATGTTGGGATTATTTGGATGACTAAAGCTACTGCATAAGGTCAAGTGTTCAGTTATATGGTCCTGAATACCTTAATAATCTATGTAACAATGTAAGAAGCATTTCTTTGGCATTTATATTTAAATTAAAACTGAGAACACATTTTTCCATAGTGTGCGATAGGGCTGTTGTTAGAACTATCTGTCTTTCTTTATTTTTGTAATTATTTCAATCGTAACTTGGACTGTTACTGTGTCTTTCCTATACTTTATTTTCCCTTCTTCTTGGCCTGTGGTTCACATGGTGTTACAGCCGTTATGATCAAGTTCTCCCATCTGGCACTGGACTGTGGTTTTGTATACTTCTAGTGTTGTCAGTGTCTTCCTGAGATATGATGCCTTATGGAGTACCTTGGTAGATACTGGACAACTGGTTAGAAAATTTAGGCTCACAGAGAACCAGAGGTGTCCAATAGAATGCAGGAAGCAACTCAGTCCATCTCCGGGCACAATCACACACACTCCCACGCAGTAATTCTAGCTTTGTCCATGTTTGAGATGAGAGAAAAAAGCCGGATGATAACAGTGTGTAAATGCTATATAAGCTACCTGTATATTAAAATCAGTTTTCCTTTAGCTGTTCGGCAGTAGCACAAACCAGTGTACCACAGTATACTTGCACTATTTAACAACCTAATTTATCGATTTCCATGTCTTTATGATAGTTTGGTCATATTGTTCCTTTTATGGCCAGTATGTTTTAGCTGTTTTCCACTTGCCCTGGCTAAAGGTATAATTGGTAGTTTTCTATTACAGGTGAAGTGACTGAAAACTTAATAAAATGAACCTTAGTGTCAGCAGTGGTTAGTAACAATTACCACTCTGTAAATATCAATAACTCTGTAAATAAACTGCCTGTAATAGTTCATCATTTATAATAAATGACACATTTTGCTTTGATATCTTTAATTACATATAATTTACACATCATCTATACTCTTTCTGTAGTTTTACAAGCTTTCTGTCGCTCTGTTTCTAAAATAGGTTTCATGTATAGCATAAGCTGATAATCTGACATTATTTTTTCCCGTCTGTTTGTGTAGATTTTCTTTTGATTATTACTTAATTTTTTTTTGTGTGTTGCCTCCCCATACAGAGTCTCAATTCAGATTTATCAGCAAAAAATGATTGTGTTGACCATAATGGATCCTTTAAAACCACCTTTTTTTTTTTCCTTTTCCAGTAAAACGCTTCAGGGAGCCTAAGCACGAAAGACGTCCTTGGAGAATTTGGTAAGTATATTCTTTGTTTCTTCACAGTGCAAACCTGCATTGTAATATAGCAGCTATTGAGCTTTTAATATTGACTAAAAACAGACTTTCTAAATTTATATAAATCTTTCTATACAGTTATGCCGATAAATATTTGGACAAAGACAACTTTTTTCTAATTTTGGTTCTGTACATTACCACAATGAATTTTAAATGAAACAACTCAGATGCAGCTGAAGTGCAGACTTTCAGCTTTAATTCAGTGGGGTGAACAAAACGATTGCATAAAAATGTGAGGCAACTAAAGCAGTTTTTTAACACAATCCCTTCATTTTAGGGGCTCAAAAGTAATTGGACAAATTAAATGACTGGAAATAAAATGTTCATTTCTAATACTTGGTTGAAAACCCTTTGCTGGCAATGACAGCCTGAAGTCTTGAACTCATGGACATCACCAGATGTTGGGTTTCCTCCTTTTTAATGCTCTGCCAGGCCTTTACTGCAGCGGCTTTCAGTTGCTGTTTGTTTGTGGGCCTTTCTGTCTGAAGTTTAGTCTTCAACAAGTGAAATGCATGCTCAAATGGGTTAAGATCAGGTGACTGACTTGGCCATTCAAGAATTTTCCACTTCTTTGCTTTAATAAACTCCTGGGTTGTTTTGGCTGGTTTTTTTGGGTCATTGTCCATCTGTATCATGAAACGCCGCCCAATCAATTTGACTGCATTTAGCTGGATTTGAGCAGACAGTATGTCTCTGAACACCACAGAATTCATTCGGCTGCTTCTGTCCTGTGTCACATCATCAATAAACACTAGTGTCCCAGTGCCACTGGCAGCCATGCACGCCCAAGCCATCACACTGCCTCCACCGTGTTTTACAGATGATGTGGTAGGCTTTGGATAATGAGCTGTTCCACGCCTTCTCCATACTTTTTTCTTGCCATCATTCTGGTAGAGGTTGATCTTGGTTTCATCTGTCCAAAGAATGTTTTTCCAGAACTGTGCTGTCTTTTTTAGATGTTCTTTAGCAAAGTCCAATCTAGCCTTTCTATTCTTGAGGCTTATGAGTGGCTTGCACCTTGCAGTGCACACTCTGTATTTACTTTCATGTAGTCTTCTCTTTATGGTAGACTTGGATATCGATACACCTACCCCCTGGAGAGTGTTGTTCACTTGGTTGGCTGTTGTGAAGGTGTTTCTCTTCACCATGGAAATGATTCTGCGATCATCCACCACTGTTGTCTTCCGTGGACGTCCAGGTCTTTTTGCGTTTCTGAGTTCACCAGTGCTTGCTTTCTTTCTCAGGATGTACCAAACTGTAGATTTTGCCACTCATAAAATTTTAGCAATTTCTCGGATGAGTTCTTTCTGCTTTCGCAGATTAAGGATGGCTTCTTTCACCTGCATGGAGAGCTCCTTTGACTGCATGTTGTCTGTTCACAGCAAAATCTTCCACATGTAAGCACCACACCTCAAATCAACTCCAGGCCTTTTATTTGCTTAATTGATAATGACATAACGACGGACTTGCCCACACCTGCCCATGAAATAGCCTTTGAATCAATTGTCCAATTACTTTTGAGCCCCTGAAATGAAGGGATTGTGTTAAAAAAAACTGCTTTAGTTGCCTCACGTTTTTATGCAATCGTTTTGTTCACCCCACTGAATTAAAGCTGAAAGTCTGCACTTCAACTGCATCTGAGTTGTTTCATTTAAAATTCATTGTGGTAATGTACAGAACCAAAATTAGAAAAAAGTTGTCTCCAACTCCACATATTTACGGACCTAACTGTATTTATGCCTGTTCCCTAGAGATTACTCTTAAACACAGTACAATTACACCTGTGTAAAATATACTGCACAGGCTATATAAACTTGCCATTGTCCATTGAACTGAGTTTTATATTACTGATGGCCTGCATGTTTCAGAAATAAAGAACTGGCTAGACTATTTTTCTCATGTTTTTCCTAATTTTTTTTATATAGTTAATACACACAAAATCAATATGGGTGTTCTCCAGAATTTCCCTTCTACTTTTATGTTCTTCTTAATACATGGTGATAGCAGCTTCACAGTACAAAGTCAGTGGAATAGGTGTTGAATACTGCAGCCCAGTGTGTATTAGAGTACTACCTGGTGTGAATCTAGACACAAAGTAAATAGGACTGTGACAATAAATGTCGTAGGCTTTTAACTTCTTATATAGTCTTTTGGTTATTGTGGCCTTGTTTACCATGTTGTGCAGCAGAGTTGTGGACAAAATTAATATTGTATGGTAGTGTAGTTTTTTCATTGCTTAATATCATCAGTGCACTGATGACAAATACGGTCGGATCATCTGCTGGCTTGCTGCTGCTCCTGGCGAGCTGCGTGTTCTGCTTCTCGCTTGTCATTGTTTTAAGAGCAGGGAGCACATGAAGTGTGTCTGCCAAAAGCATTCCAACAACTGCTAGGTTAGATGTCCATGAACTTGTTTTAAATGTTGTCTCACTGCCTTGTCTCGCGGGACATCAAATTGTCTTCCGAGAAGATCACGTCTTGTCTCCCTCCTAAGATTTGTTTTTTTTTTTTAATATAGGGATAATCGCTTAAATCATAATTGTTATTTCACTTGCATCATTGTAAAGTAAAATGTATATTTTCATCCATTGATCCACTCCCTTGACCTGCTTAACCCAACTTCAAGCTGTGAGGAGTCAAAGGCAGAAACTATAATTGGACAGGTCACCAGTTTATTGTAGTGTAAGATGCAGGTTAACCTAAATGGAATGTGTTTGGAATGTGAAAGGAAAACTTGGGGGCCTGGTAAAAGGCCCATGAAAACATGTAAACTTCTGACAGTTGGTTTGGAGTTCACATCTAGTCTTTTGTCTCTGTAAAGCAGCAGCACTAAATATATTCCCTGTAGGGATGGTCCAGTCAAGTTTTTTTTCTAGGGTAGATACCAGCCATCGATTTCTTATTACTGAATTGGGTGATTCAGATACTGATGGGTTTTTTTTTTTCCTTCATCACTTTAAAAAACTTTGCACTAAGCTCCTGCACAACCAGACACATAGAAGCTTTAATAAAATATGTACAGAAAGCATTTAACAATAACACATATGGCATGAATGAAAATAAAATGCTTCTCATAATTATAAGCTTAATTGCTTCTGTAATTAAACAAAGCTTAATTAAAAAAATACGAGAGTTGCTGGCAAACATGCACCCCGGCAGATGGATCCCTGACATGTGTCCTGGCTGCTACAGTGTACTCTACGTGCTGTGTCTGCAAAACAGTGATTGCGGAGCTGCTTTTATGTTGGTTTCTCCGGGTAGTCCTGTCCTCTTCATACAGGTCTGAGGAGTGTGCTCTCTTGGGCGAGGACCCAGGGGCACTACACTATTATTTCTACAGCACACCAGTTGAAAAACACTTATGTAGAATATAATTATCAAATCAAGTCAAATCGATTTACTTTGATATGTCTGTGTTTTATATACTATGCCAATTTAAGAATTAACACAAGTTTTTTTTTTTGTTTTTTTTTTGTTATTTTTGTAGGTGCTTATAATACATTAGCCTCGTTGTCTTATTGCCTTCTTTGGATCTTGCCTTTTAGGAAGTAATTCAAGTTCAGGTTGTACTTGCTCAGTATTTTGTTAAAAGTTCAGGTTTAGTTCATTGTTTAAGTTTAAGCTATGCCATTAGATTTTTAAGTACTTTATTTTTGTGATTACATGTTTTAATGTTAGATACAGTTAATCCTGGTTAATTTCGTACAATTATGCAATTGATTAGTTCATTCTTTTAATCGATTCCCAGCCATAGTGGGTGGGCGTATATATATGTCTGTCTGTGTGTGTGTGTGTGTGTGTGTGTATGTATATATATATATATATATATGTATATATATATATATATGTATATATATATATATGCTGGACACGCTGATCACCAATCGAGTCTTTTGTAGTGGAAATCAACCCAATTTAGATTAGCAACTGATCGAACACAGAATCACTAATCTCCTTGCCTACTAAGATTTGCACAGTAGATTTATCAATGTAATTATGTGATACAGACTTTTTTGTATTTGTGTTTTTGAATGCTCTTTTCTGTGAAATTTATTCTCTTTAGGTTGTGTGTAAAGCTGCGTGATAATAGGGAAAGATTGTAATAAAAGATCAATCTTATGATGATGCGATAAATCAGAGATTAAGATTATGCAGTATCACTGATGGTGCATGCTGCCACTACAGACGATAAATAACTTGGCTTGTAATGTTTTAACACCTCTTAATTCCTTGTGACCTTTTCTTAAATTACATGTGTGTCGGAGGGAGTGACATAACAGTATTAAATCTAAAACAAATCACAGATTTTTGTTCATGAACACCATCCTGTTCACGTTGCATGGCTTTAAAGATGAATACTGGCATGTCACAACATTCCCTGATGCACCTATATTTGATACATTTACCTTGATGACTACATAGGCTTGCATAATGCCATAAATGTAAATGGGCAAACCTTTTTAATACCAAATTACGCTGTGTTACTAGCCAGTTAAATCTCAGAAATAAAATAAAAACTAACCGATGGCAAGGTGCATTCTGTGTCCAGAACAGTGAATCCTGTTCCAATCATATTACTTCAGTAGCTTTGATCATGTTCTTCACATTGTCAATGGTGAAATATTCCAGCTCATCTTTGCATAAACTCCAGCAATTCAAAGCCTCCCGTAATTCCAGAGCAATATTTTACCCACTGTGTTCTTTTCGAAAGTAGTATGTCTGTAAACACTGTGCCTTTAATTCAAAGCCACTGTGATGAAGTGAATTGTCAGGCTTATTTAGGGCTCCATTATCCTTCTTGACCAAAGATTGTTCATGTGAAAATTTCATATCTTTCAGCTCTTCTAGCACCTATTTGCTGCACTGCTCATACATTTCTGGGACGGGAACTTGGGGTAAAATATGTATGGGATAGAATCTGATATCATTTATCAAGCTTGTTGTTAAGGTACACAAAACCTTTTTTGGACAGTATTTATTGGCACTGTGTCTTTATACAGATAGTGGGTAAATGCCAGTGTTATTTATGTTTGATGCCGGGACACAGACTCCTATGGTGACACGCTAACTCCTGCAAATTAATGCCTACTTTAGATTTGTGTCAGATTTTGTCAACAGTCTAATAGTGCTATTTGCACATTTTTGTGAACAACACCCTTGTATTGTTATTTATGATGTGTTTTGAACAGTGGAAACAGGTTTGTAGTTCTAGTCCTGAAGCGCGATTGCAGCGTCTGTGTAAGATTGTTTGTCCGTTGCTGGGGCAGGGCAATAGGAGGCTCACATTGCTGCAGTGAAGCACCACAGAAGCAAATCATAAAAGGTCACACTACAAGTCCCTGTCTTGCACCCCAAAACACAAGGCTTAGTCTCCGTACTTTAGCAAAACCAGCTTTATTCAGCTTGAAACAGGAACGGCACAGTTATTTATTGTAGCGTGATCTACCATTCTGCTATACACAGACATAGCAGTCAGGCATGATCGTGGCCAGGTCAGTGATCAAGTAATCCTGTTACAGTATCTGCATGTACAATTTATGTGCTCCTAATCTTGCATCACCCATCGAGATCTTTTCTGTTTACATTGGCGGAGAGACGCGACATATCTGTGAGCCTACTATTGCCCCGTACAGACGCGGAGATCACACTTCGGGACGCTCTTCGGCTTGCTGTCCCGTTGATGGAGGTCCCAAGAGAGTTTACAAACCTCACATTTTCTTGAATGAGTGCCGCTTTAATAGGAATGTTTCTTGAACGAGCATCACTGAACCACATAAAAATGGCTTTTTTGACTTCTTCAAATGCAGCAGTTCACATACGTTTGCAACCCGAGATTTTTCTACTTTTTTTGCTCTGTCTTTCAAGAAAGTTGATAGTGTTGATGGCAAAATTCTGAATTCACTGGCAACATCTTGTTTCTTTTTGCAGCAATCGAGAGCTGCAAAAAATTCAAGTTTTTTTTTTCTATTATGAACTGTTATTGTTTTTCCGTGTCTGCCGTTTCTACAGGAGGGTGACAATGAGTTAAATTCCAGTGGATGTTTTTCAAATGTTGACAAGCAATAAGTAAAAGGTATCACTGAAAACCACAGGAAACAAAAAAGGCAAAAAAAAAAAACCAGTATGAGTAAAGTTCGAAGAAAGAAAAAAAAATTACAGTGTTTCTGTTTGGGGATCGTTGTGCACAACTGAGCTGCGGCCACAGAACTAACTGCTCTGTGGATGATTCATTCAGGCATTTCCAGGTCTTTTGTGCACTTCGTTGTAATGAAAGTATCTGCTGAATGTACTTCGTAGTAGCGAGATTTCTATAGACTCGTGTCATATGGGGAAGCAGTCGGGACCATAAAATTACTTCGTTGTAATGAAAATTTTGTTGTAAAGATATTTGTTATAATGGAATTTTACCTGTGTACTGTACTTGTATGAAGTTACTCACCAGACTTCACTTTGCTGTTTGTTTATGATGTTGTCAGATACAATAGAGTTTCGAAATTTGCTTCATTATGAGTTTTTGTCTACCATATAGTTAACTGACATAACTTTTTATTAAAAAAGTGTTTATAACTAATTGTACCAGACAGAAAATTGCTGCCTCGAATTCTTAAAACTGCAGTAATCTTGATTCAGTGGGTATCATAAGTGTAGATGTATATTGTATTATTAGTATTGTCATATATACAAAACACATTGAAGTTCTTTTTCGTATGTCCAACCAACATGCAACATGTTGCCACTGTCTGATGCAGTGATTAGCAAAAATGCAATAAAATACATAGCTTAATTTTATCGAATAGAGAAAACAAATCACCATAGCTGGTTATTGTACTCCTTTACCCCACGTATTTATGCTCTCATTTATGCTCCTGAAACCTCATGGGAAAGAAAAACATGAGGAAAAACTATAGTGAAGTTGCAAAGAATGTATCCATGTAGTTACAGTTTAGAAACTTATTATTTGTGCAAAACACAGTGTCTCCTTATTCAATAATAAACATTTGTAATAGTCTTTGGTCTAATGTAGTTAAATACAGTCATATGAAAAAGTTTGGGAACCCCTCTTAATTCTTTGGATTTTTGTTTGTCATTGGCTGAGCTTTCTAAGTAGCAACTTTCTTTTAATACATGACATGCCTTATGGAAACAGTAGTATTTCAGTAGTGACATTAAGTTTATTGGATTAACAGAAAATATGCATCACAACAAAATTAGACAGGTGCATAAATTTAGGCACCCCAACAGAGATATTACATCAATACTTAATTGAGCCTCAATTTGCAAATATAACAGCCTCTAGACGCCTCCTACAGCCTTTGATGAGTTTCTGGATGGAGGTATTTTTGACCATTCTTCCATATAAAATCTCTCCAGTTCAGTTAAATTTGATGGCTGCCGAGTATGGACAGCCTGCGTCAAGTCATCCCATAGATTTTCAATGATATTCAAGTCCGGGGACTGTGACGGCCATTCCAGAACATTGTACTTCTCACTCTGCATGAATGCCTTTGTAGATTTCAATCTGTGTTTTGGGTCATTGTCTTGTTAGAATATCCGACCCCTGCGTAACTTCAACTTTGTGACTATTGCTTGAACATTATCCTGAAGAGTTTGTTGATATTGGGTTGAATTCATCCGTCCCTCGACTTTAACATGGGCCCCGGTCTCTGAACTAGCCACACAGCCTCACAGCATGATGGAACCTCCACCAAATTTGACAGTAGGTAGCAGGTGTTTTTCTTGGAATGCGCTATTCTTCTTCCGCCATGCAAAGCGCTTTTTGTTATGACCAAATAACTTTTTTTTTTGTCTCATCAGTCCAAAGCACTTTGTTCCAAAATGAATCTGGCTTGTCTAAATGAGCATTTGCATACAACAAGCGACTCTGTCTGTTGCATGAGTGCAGAAAGGGCTTCTTTCTCTTCACCCTGCCATACAGATATTCTTTGTGCAAATTGCACTGAATTGTAGAACGATGTACAGATACACCATCTGCAGCAAGATGTTCTTGCAGGTCTTTGGAGGTGATCTGTGGGTTGCCTGTAACCATTCTCACAATCTTGCTCATATGCCGCTCCTGTATTTTTCTTGGCCTGCCAGACCTGCTGGGTTTAACAGCAACTGTGCCTGTGGCCTTCCATTTCCTGATTATATTCCTTACAGTTGAAACTGACAGTTTAAACCTCTGAGATAGCTTTTTGTAGCCTTCCCCTAAACCATGATACTGAACAATCTTTGTTCTCAGATCTTTTGAGAGTTGCTTTGACGATTCCATGCTGTCACTCTTCAGAGGAGAGTCAAACGGAAGCACAACTTGCAATTGACCACCTTAAATACCTTTTCTCATGATTGGACACACCTGTCTATGAAGTTCAAGGCTTAACGAGCTAATCCAACCAGTTTGGTGTCGCAAGTAATCAGCATTGAACAGTGACATGCATTCAAATCAGCAAAATGACAAGGGGAACCAAATTTTTTCACATTTGATTTAATTTCATACAACTGAATACTGCTTCACAAAAAATCTTTGTTCGGAAAACATCCCAGTACTCGGATGTTCCTAGGAAATGAAAGACATACCACTGTTATCCTTTTTGTTGAGAGTAAATTATTATGCAAGCTGAGAGGGGTTCCCAAACTTTTTCATGTGACTGTAAGTGTGAGTAACATTTGTGATGATAATGGAATATCACATTAAGCAAAAATAGTAAAGATTACATGACTTTAAAATGTATTCCTCTTATTTAGTAAAAAGATTAATCTAGTAAACGTGGTGGTGGGATGATTTTTCTGTTGAATTCTGAAGTCTTTAGTAGAACACAACTGCAGTGAGCAAAGATTGTTAAAAATGCATGCCTCTCTTTTGCTTTACAGGTTTTTGGACACGTCGAAACAAGCAATTGGAATGCTTTTCATACATTTTGCCAATGTTTACTTGTCGGAGCTGACAGAGGTGGATCCCTGTTCACTGTAAGTGAGCCAGCAGAGTGAGGTCATAGTGTTCATACCTTCAAGTCGCGTATAGAGTTGATTTTATAAACTGACTCCATGCTGATATTTGTAGCGTGTTAAGATGAAAATGAACTTCATAATAAACTCTTGAGTTTGAATGTTTGAGCATATGTGTGCTACATCCTTAAGGGATCTCTCAGTTTGCAGGAAAGTTCCCAATTCATGTTTTACCCACAGGTACCTGATTAACTTCCTGCTAGATGCCACGCTGGGGATGCTGCTCATCTATATAGGTGTGCGCCTGGTCAGCAGTGTAGTCGAGTGGCAGCGATGGGAATCACTTCGGTTTGGAGAGTATGGTAAGGTGAAGTTTTAACCTCTCTGGATAGTTTGAAAGTATTATGTTAGCTGATGAATAAAACAGTAACACAGCAGGAGTTTTTCTTCAGTTTTGTTTTTGGTTTCGTCAGTTATATTAATAAAATTTAGTTGTGTGAAATCCTAAAGGGGAGTTATGCAAAGAATATTCATTTCATCTTTTCGCACCCTGTATAATTGCAGTAATGTCTGTATTCTTGGAAAGACATCAGCACCATTCTCAGTGGATATGGGACCGACATCAGAACTAATCTCAGTGAATATGGGTCTCCACCAGGGTGGTACTTTGTCTCCTATCCTGTTGGTGATTTTCATGGACATGTCAAGGCACAGCTAGGGTGTGCAAGGTGTGTAGTTCGGTGGCCTTAGAATTGTATGACTGCCTTTTTTAGACATTGTGGTTCTGTTGGGTTTAGTAGGCTATGAACTCCTGCATGCACTGGGACAGTTTACTACCAAGTATGAAGCGGGAGAGATGAGGATCAGCACCTCCAAATCTGAGGTTGTGGTCCTCAGTATGAAAATGGTGGGCTGTCCTCTTTGAGGTAGAGGTGAGTTACTGCCTCAAATAATGGAGTTTAAAATATTTTGGGGTCTTGTTCACATTTAAGCGGAAAAGGGATGGTGAAATCGACAGATTGGGGCAGCGAGCACAATGGTTAGTATGCATGTGAGTAGTGGTGAAAAAAGAGCAGAGCCAGAAGGCAAAGCTCTTGATTTACCAATCAATCTACATCCCTACCCTCACTTATGGTCATGAGCTTTGGGTAATGACTGAAAGGATGGCATTGTGGGTAAAAGCAGCCAAAATTAACTTTCTCTGCAGGGTGGCTGGGCTCCCACATAGAGATGGGGTGAGAAGCACAGACATCCAGGAGGAGCTATGATTATTACCACTGACCCTCTACATCAAGCAGAACCAATTGAGGTGGTTCAGGCATCTAATACAGATGTCTCTGGGACACCTCCCTGTGAAGGTTTTACGGGTTTGACCAGCTGGGAGGAGACTGAAGAAGACCCTGGGCTCGCTAGCAGGGTTATATCTCCCAGGTTGCCTGTGAAAGCCTTGGGATCACAAGGTGTTGAGTTGGCAAGTGTGGGTGGGTAATGGGACATATGGGCCTCACTGCTATGACTGCTACCTCCACAACCCCATCCCAGATAAGCAGTAAATGAATGAATGAATGTCCATTTCATTGTAAATATATAAGATAATGGTTTATGAGTAATACATATCAGCAGGTTTAACTTAGGTAAGCAGTCATACGTAAAAATATTACAAAACACTGTCTGTAATCCTGTTTTATACCCTGTTTGCAAGGAGAAATATAGTGAGGGGGAATTTTTCAAAGGTTTTCCTGTTTTTAATACCATTGCAGAGCCTTTCATATTTTTTTTATTTACTACCATCTGTTTTGGGTAGGGTAAATAATTAGAAGTTTAAAGTCTCCATTCAGAAGGGCATAGTATTTACTTCAGTTTGTGTTTATTCATGATTTTTCCACTAGATGTCATCAGAGACACTTATACTTAGCAGAAACTAAACCATAGTCCGCCAAGTCAGCTTGACCTGAGTGGTTTATGTATAATATGTGTGTATATATATATATATATATATATATATATATGTACGCGTGTATAATATGTGCTTTTATGAAAAAGAAAAAATGTGTATCATTATGAACACTATCTTAAAGCACATAAGTTAAACAATTCAGTACAACTTGCAGAGCTTTCTGCCCAAGGGTCTAAAAAGAGGTGGACTCCGACCCTGCTGTCATTAATCCAGCTAGGTAACCACAACTTCAGATTGCCTACAAGACAAGCTAAAGTAAGAACATGACAGAAAATATTGATGTGTCTTATAAACTAACGACATATATTAATAATGAATAAAAAATAACAATGTAGAAACTTCTAAAAACAAGTACCATTTTAAGTAAAATTTTTCTATCATATTCTATGCCATGTGGCAAGCGGCTGGGGGCGGTACCCAGCCAGGACACCCGGAAAGACCGAAGGAGGGATTACACCTCCTCTGGACCACGAGGGGGCAACCACCCTGGTGGCTATGGGGACCACGGGGGAAAAAAAGCATGAAAGCTCAACCCTATAGGGGCCCGTGGTCACCCCCAGGGGGCACCCAAATGCCTGGAGAGCCCTGGCCCTAAGCACTTCCGCCACACCTGGAAGTGCTGGGGGGACAAAGACCAAGGACACCCGGAGTGCTTCCAGGTGCACAGCAGGCACTTCCACCACACCAGGGAGTGCTGGCAGAAGCTCATTGGGAGGTACCTGGAACACGTCCGGGTGAATATAAAAGGGGCCGCCTCCCTCCATTCGATGGCTGGAGTCGGGTGGAAGAGGACGGAGCTTGGAGGAGAGGAGTGGAGGCGGTCACAAAGACGAGTAAAGGCATTTTGAGAGGCCAGGACTTGACGGGTGAATGGTGCAGGGGCACTGGGTTGCGTGCACTGTAAATATGAAATTGTATAATAAACGTGTGTTGGTTGTTGAACCTTCAGTGTCCGCCTGTCTGTGTCTGGACCAGTCACCACAGCCACAATTCACCAACTGTTGTAGACATTTTTGTCAGTTTAATTCTACCAACAGTTATCAAAAGCAATAATTAGCTTTATAAAGGTTTATGAATAGAAATACATGATGAATGACGGATACAGAAGAAAAAAAAATACAGACTTTCACTTTAACATAACATAAAAATTATTGATAGTACAATGCAGTATTTATTGTTTCTCCATGTGACTAAAAGGAAAAAGTTAAGCTCAATGAATACATATTTATTTACGACTAAAGACAAAATCAAACCTGTTTAAATTTTGTCAGGATGAGTAATGGAGTAATTTCAGTTGTGGTTCCTCTCCAAATTTCGAAGTGGTTATGACAGTGTTGCATGGGTGTTATAGCACCTAACTGATATCGCTGCTGAGCAAGCGTATTGTTGCATGTATTTAAATAACAGTTGCCTGCTTTTTTGTTTCTGGTGTTTGTTCTTACTGTGTGGCTGTTACAGTAATAATGTATAAAAAAAAATGTTCAATCCTGGATGTATATGGCCAAAACTGTTAACCTAAGTTTGTATACATTCAAATATTTACTTAGTTTTAATTGAAATATTCAAACCTTATTTTGGGCTAATTTTGCAGCCCTAGTGTACAGGAATCGAGCAGTGGCATACAACAGTTTACTTACTCATAAGTCTTAAAAATATAAATGTCCTTAATTCCTAAAATGTGCAAAAGCTCTAGAAAAGTTATTACATGTACAGTAAATGTGGCATTTATTCCAGTTAAAACCTGGATGGATAACCGTGCTTCTCATCAAAGGCTGGACACCCAATGTGCCTAGTGCTCAGGTTGAAGGTAATTTGCATTATTCAGCTTGTTAGTCCTTCTGACTGGACCTCTGGCTGCAATGACTGGACTGGAACAAAGACAGTCTATTTGCCCTGATATTTATCTCTTTTTTCACACGTCCCTGTGCCATTTCTGAGCCAATGGAGTATCAAACAGTAGGGGCTAATACCCTTCCTATGGTGGCCTCTTGGCCTTCAATCAAATCCACACATATCTCACCTGTCTTCTGTTAGTCAATATTTTACCCATGACAACAGTCTCATAGGATGAACTTCATACTTCTACACATTCTTCCCACACTGACCTCAAAAACTGCCTCTTGGTTCAAGCCAGTAATGTGGCAAGTCAAACAGCTCAGCACATCTTAAATTTGAGAAATTGCTAGACAAAGAACAATAAACCCTAAACTTTCCTATGGTTTTCTAGCACATGCTTTTATAACTGTTGTATTTATTATGTGTCTAAGTATCGTCTAATCAATATATGCACAAGATACAGGAACCAAAGAGCACATAATTGATAACAGCAAATTGTGCATCTTCTCACCTGGACAAACGTGTTTTACTAGTATTTAACTTATAGTGTGAGTAATTGTTAGCTTTAAAGTTCATGTTTGCAAAAAATGTTGCCTGTCTATTTAAGAAAAATTGTTTGTGGAGTAATGGCAAAATACAAGATGTTGTACTTTAAAGAAATACTTCCCCCCAAAATATTTTTTATATGTTAAAAGTTTTAATCTCATATTTTCATGGAGAACAGAGAAAACGAACTTTCTGATTGAATGGGCTTTAGAATTGTAGACAGGAGTCTCAACCAGTGAATAAGGGTTAAGAGGTTTGTCTTCAATTCAAAAACTTGATCATGTGAATGCATTTCCTGTGCGTGCACGGCTCAGGTTTTCCAGGAGTATTGATTTAACATCATTTTAGCAAGAAAATGCATTTACTTTGCACATTATGACCGTAAGACTAGATGACTTGACAGCACCAAAAAAATCCACCATTACATGAAAAGTTTAATTCCTATTGACAGCAAATCAAACTACATTCAAATTTCAATATTTAAATAAAAAGAAAGGAATAGTATATTGGTGAGCAGTAGTTGTATGCTGAGTTTTGTAATTTTTAATTTTGTACCGCATACTTGAATCTACTACTAATCATTATTTAGTATCAGTATGCTACTGCTGGAGTATGTGAATTTCCCCTTGGGGATTAATAAAGTATCTATCTGTCTATTGAACAAGTATCGTGGAATATGAAGCAGTAAATATACAAAGGTGTGTGTGGCTGGTTTTTTTTTTTTATGTCATAGATGTCTGTACTAAACTGAATTTGTAAGGGCCACATACCATGTTTTTCATTTGCAAAGAACAGACTATTAACTATTTGACAAAGTTAAAAAAAAAAAAGTTTAGATGGCAGAATAGAAGGAAATTTAAGGCTTTACTGAACATATATATTTGTCCTGTTTCTTTCATACCTGACCCTAAAATATGACCAAAATTGTTGGCACAATAAGTCAGTTCCTGTGTTCTGTCTTTCTTGGTTCACTTGTAATAAATAAGCTGAAATATTACACTAGACCTCTCACGTGAATGTAGTCCCCTTTTTCAGAAAGATTGTTATAAACATTGTTTCAGCATCCTGCTCTCTATACTTGACATCAGGAATGTCATATTTCCAGAAACTGTATGCTAACTGTTGCATAAGCGGAAGAGGAGGAAGCAAATTTACTTTGGGCCCTTTTTAAAAGAACTAAAAATAAACTGGAACCTTATTAATAGGTTTACATCATCCCTTCTGGCATTTTGCTTTTGACTTGAGTCTCCCTTTTATGAGAGAGATTCTGTTCTGTGTAGTAATCATACACTTCTGGAACATGAGAGTAGAATCTGTTTATGGTCAAAGACCATCATAATAGTAATACAAGTTCTATTAATGAATTTTCTAAATAGTCATTTATGCCTCCGGGAAGACATAGTCTGAACATAAATCAGTGACATAATTGAAAGCTGCACTCATACAAATTTGGCTGCCCAAAGGACGCATCCAACCATGATAAATGTCAGTTATTTGCAGAAAACTCTCCTTTAGTTAGGACTTAAGTTGTTCAAATGTGTTCTATGAAATAATTTATCTGCACGAAGGAGCAGGTCTTCATCATATCCTACTATATTGACTGTAGCCTATCTTAGCTGCAACAGGGACACATCAGATACCATCCAGGTTAGAAAGTCAGTACTACCTACTGATGCCACATTCACATGAGACCAATTAAGAGTTGCCAGTGTACATAAGCTGAACCTACTCGGATTGTATCTCAACCAGTCAGAAAAGCTAGATAAATAAATCTTACTAATTCAACAACAGCATTGTCTAGTATTGAGATTTTATTTTGAATTCTGCATTTGACACTGAGAACATGGCACAAAATTCACCAAGAATTAGCTTCCCCTTGAATCAATTGTTTTTCTTTTCTTCCCATTGTCCTTTTTATCGGTGCCATTTAATACCGACAACACTGCACAGCAATTTTTTTGAAAAGTCTTGCTTCCTGAAAAGTTTTTGCTGATTGTGACAGGTACCTACTAGGTATACACAAATATAGTTTTGGTTTTACTGCATCACGTAGGAACTCTGAGAAATAGATATTTATATGTTTACTAACAATAACATATTTAGTCACGTTTATGTTTAGCATAAGCTATTAAAGTCAACAGAATTAAAAGTGTTTTGCTCCTGATTTTCTTTTATATTCAATGTCTGGTGCATCATGTTTCAGTGTCCAACAGTAGTCCGCAAGCATTGACGGATTCCAGTTGCCCTGGTATCGTTTCTCCATCGTAGCAATGTCCTGGTGAAACCTTTCACCGTGTTCGTCACTGACAGCACCGAGATTTGCGGAGAAGAAGTCCAAATGTGAGTGGAGGAAATGAATCTTGAGTGACATGTTGCACTTCATTGTCTTGTATGCTTTGAGAAGTTTGTCTACCAGCTGAATGTAGTTTGGGGCTCTGTAATTCCCCAGGAAATTGTCAACAACGTCTTTGAAGGCTTTCCAGGCAATTTTTTCCGGCACAACTAACAGATCTTCAAACCTCTTGTCACTCATAACATGTCTGATCTGGGGGCCAACAAAAATGCCCTCTTTGATCTTGGCGTCAGTTATTCTTGAGAACGTCTGTCTTAAATAACGAAAACCTTCGCCTTCCTTGTTCAGTGCTTTCACGAAATTCTTCATGAGTCCCAGTTTTATGTGAAGAGGAGGCAAAAAAATCTTAGCCAGGTCGACAAGCGATTCATGTGCCACATGTTTCCGTCCTGGAACTAAACTTTTTACGGAGTGACCAGTTCTGTCAAGAATAGTGCGACTCTTTGGCAAGGCTGACCCATTCACAGATGAAACAACAGTACTTTGCATAGCCAAGCTGCAGTCCTAGTAACAGAGCAATGTCTTTAAGATCTCCACAGATATTCCAGTTGTACCTGCAATACTGGACGTGCTTCAGCATATTCTCATACATGTCTTTCATGTGTGCTGCATAGCCAACAGGTACTGAAGGATAAACGTTTGCCATTGTGTAGCAGAACAGATTTCAGGCTTAACATTGATGAATCAATGAATGGGCGCCACTATTCCGGGTTGTGATCACAACCCAAGGCTGAGAACAATCCTTCAGTGTCACAACAGAAACAGAGACTGTCGACTTGTGCAAAAAATTTGGTTATATCATGATGTCAGCCTCGAAGCACAGAAATTTTCGTACCTGGTGACATCTAAACACCATTCCTGCAGTCTCAAACCCAGCAGCTCAACTTTTGCTTTTGACAGACCCAAATCTCTGACCAAATCGTTCAATTCGGACTGTGTTATCAGATGTGGATCGCCTGATGAACACAGTTCAAAATCCGGGTCAATGTCACTGTCCGTACCCTGCATTGCAGTTTCTTCATCTGGTTCGTCTAAGGTCCAATCATCTGGTGGTTTCGGGATTGGAAGACTGTCGTCATGTGGCACGGGTCTCATTGCTGAAGGCAGATTAAGATATTCAGTTGACTTCTTGTTTTTGGCAGAGAAACCAGACATATTAATCAAACAGAAGTAACAGTCCATCACATGGTCTTTGTGTTCTCGCCATATCATCGGAACAGCAAACGGCATCGTCTTTCGAGTGCCTCTGAGCCAGGCTCTCAAGACTGACAGCACATGTCACACATCAAATGTGAGGTGCCCATTCCTTGTCTTGATCATCAATTTTGCAGCCGAAATACAGATGATATGCTTTCTTCACAAGAGCAGTCATCCAACTTCTCTGAAGCGCAAGTGTATATTCACCACAGATATATTGCAGATTGTATCGTGGCTGTTACGACATTGACGAGACATATCGCCCGACACCAAAACGTCTATAGCATTAAGCTTACTTACTGTTATATTCCTACAGATACAATACTTTACTATACTGATACTCTACATACACACTGACTATCTATATGAACCAAATGAGCAGGATCGGTGTATGTAAGCCACCTTTATAGCATGCTGAGACAGCGTCAAGCTCGTTCAGACCTGCCCAGGCATGCTCAGGATGTCAGCTTCCACAGATCAGCTTCCAACCTGGCCTGATTCCATGCCTGGACATGCCCAGGCCCAGGCTGTTGATAAGTCACTTACGGGAGTGAAAATGTTTGGGTACAAATATAAGAAAAAATCATGACAAAACTGAAGATTTCTCTGAAACGGTAAATTATATGTAAATTTTGATGTGATATTTGTGATCAGCACTTAAAAATCTGTAAGAAATACCCAGCAGTGTTCAAGAAGCAATAACTTTGCTGTGCAGTGTGACTGGTCTTTCTTCTATCTGAAAACCAGTAAAGTACAAAGAATGAACTGAATTAGTATTGAGGTTTGCGGAAGGTGGCAAATACCTATCCCAAAATCTTTTCCAGCAGCCCTAGCACCAGCAATTTAGAACTGGTAATCCACGTGAACCTTAAGCATGTTTGGTCCTTGCCAGTAATTGTATGGGAGACCATCTAGGAAAGGTTTAGGTTGCTGCTAGAAGATGTGTTTGGAAAGCCAGCAGGAAGCCTTATCCTGTGAACTGTGTGTGGCTCCCAATGCCTCAGTACAGTGACAAGGACACTGTGCTGTAAAATTAAAAAAAAAAAATACAAAAAAATTATTAGTGCTGTCCTTCAGATGAGATGTAAAATTGACATCCTGACTCTCTGCGATTGTAAAAGATACCCAGGCAAGAGTAGGATATATACTTCTAAATTGTGCCCTTTCCCTAATTGGCTATCTATCTCTCTCACCCCTTCACCACCTAATAGCTAGTGCATGGTGAACATACTGTTGCAAAAATGATTGTCGTCACATCATCCAGGTGGATGCTGCACATTGGTGGGGGTTGAAGTGGCTCCCCTGCTGTCTATGTAAAGTTCTTTGAGTGTCTACAAAAGTGTTTTCTAAATGTAAATATCTTTCATTGAGCACAAGGCCATATGCAACCTAGATTGGGCTTGAGACCATCATAGTTCACACTTTAGCATATGCCTGATATCATTTATACTGGGTCAGTTTAGAGTCTTCAGTTAATCTAACACATGTTCATTGAAGTGGGAACTTTACAATTTTTAAAAGGTGTCTAGATGAGATATTAGGGATGTGTAGTATTTGAATAACCAATTTACTGTTTGGATTATAAAAAGAGTGAATAAACTTTAATTGAGCAAGTTAGCATTATATTATAAATATAATCCAAGCATGTTTACATTGATTTTTGTTAATATATTTCCATTTTCTTTGTTGTTTTTTATTTTTACTTCTTTTCCCTTATGTAGTATCTGAAACACTGTTAAAACCGTTTGCCACAATGATTAGAGTTTACTGTGGAAATGCAGTACATGTGTCATTTTGCTAGAAATACATAGATGAATAAAGATTCGCTTTGTTCATAACACTCATAAAAAGCAGTAATTAAACAATGCCATTTTAACAGGTTTCTGCTTAGAATATTTTTTAATAAGGGAAAACACCTGTAAATGGTGGTAGCACCCTACTTTTTGCTACAGTTTAAATGATTTGTAGAGTTTAATAAACTGAAGCTCTCAGCTATAGCAATTTCTCTACTCTGTAAATGAGCAACATGAAATTTTTTAGAATTTATAAGAAAAAATCCTGTAATGGAATATAAATATTAGCTGTTAAAAGAAATCATACAGTAGAAAAGAGAAGCTTGGGGAGCAAGGGGATACAGCACAGCTGACTAGAAGAACTCTCTATCCCTTTTGCTGACACACTATTCCCAATGCCCTTAGATACCTTTCAGTTGTGGTTGTGATTTCTGTTTTCTTTAGGTGACCCATTGCAGTGCAGTGCCTGGGTGGGACAGTGTTCTCTTTATATCCTGATTATGATGTTTGAGAAAGTGATGATCATCCTTGTTCTCCTCATTCCTCAGTGGAAGAAGGTGAGTGTTTGGATTGCACAAAGCTACTCCCAATAGTGCTTCACTTACCAGTACATTTGTAGTTCATGCTGTTTGCCTTGAGAAAGTAAGGAGATGGCCACCTTTAATTTGCTAATTGTTTTTCATTGTTATGTCACTCCAGCCCACATGCTTTTCTGTTTCACAGTGCAGAGCTCATTTGTCTTTTCAACCCTAGCAATTGGGAAGAGTATTTGCTTCTTGGGGGTGAGCAGTTGTAGGTGGGCGCTGGACCTGGACTTGAACTTCCTACTGCTTAGTAATTTCTGTTTGTATCTGCAGCTGGCACTCCTTAATCCCATTGAAAACCCACAGTTGGAGCTCGCCATTGTCATGCTCATTGTCCCCTTCTTTGTCAATGTAAGTTCACAGGATTTCAAAAGCTTTCCTTAGCCCTGCACTGAAAGCTTGGATGTTTGCTTGCCATTTACCCAGCAGCTTTGTGTATTCTCATCGCAGGCCTTGATGTTCTGGGTGGTAGACAACTTTCTAATGAAGAAGGGCAAAACAAAAGCTAAACTTGAAGAAAAGGTGGGTGCAGATGACTCTCGAAATGGAAGTAAAGTCCGCTACCGCCGGGCACATTCCCATGAGGAGTCAGAGTCTGAGGTAAGTCTGCAGCTAGCTTATTATATATCAATACCTAAACACCCATTTTTAGGTGCGTAAACAAATAATGCACAAAGCACCCATTGCGCTAGCAATGTCTGTCCGCATGATACAATTAGGTCCTATGAACCAATTTTGTTGAAATGTGGCTCCCTTATTCTTCAATGAAATTTGTCAAGACACTTCAATTTTCATTGAGATTTCTTGAGCAGATTAAACTGTAAAGTTTTAAAATGTCAAAATCTTCCACTGAAAACTATTGGCAAATATTGTGTACTCTCTTAAGGCCGAGAAATGTTCTATGTGACTTCAACTATGAATTTGTTTACTGTTTCAGTTTTACTTTTTCAAGGGTTCACAAAATTTACAACTTGTATATTTTGTACATTTCCCAATTTTTTTACCTCCGATAGCAGCTGTTAATGACAAACAAATCCCCAGTACAAGTTAAAGAAATGCTAGTAGACTTTGTGTGTAGGTGAGGGACTCACTGTCACTGACTCTTTCGCTTAGGCTGGCGTGCTGGCTTATGGACTCTTCTATCGGCAAAACCACCTAAGTGCACATGGAAACCTCTGCATGCGTCTCACTCCTCCTGATGCTTTAGGTTGTAACAGGTTAAATGATCTTACTACTGTGAAAGTATGAAATGCAACCCAGGAAAACAATGTGTCATCTACAAATGAAGTACCCTGCAGCATGTAAGCCATTGTGTGAAGACTCCTCTTCTTTCGGCTGCTTCTATTAGGGGTTGCCACAGCAAAACATCTTTTTCCATCTCTTTTTGTTCTCTGTATCTTGCTTTGTTACACCCATCACCTGCATGCCATCTCTCACCACATCCATACACCTTCTCTTAGGCCTTCCTCTTACCTGGCAGCTCTGTCCTCAGCATCTTTTTCCCAATATACTCAGCATCTTTCATCTGCACATGTCCAAACCAATGCAATCTCACCTCTCTAGCTTTGTCTCCAAACCATTCAACTTGAGCTGACCCTCTAATGTACTCATTTCTAATCCTGTCCATCCTCGTCACACCCAATGCAAATCTTAACATATTTAACTCTGCCACTTCCAGCTCTGTCTCATGTTTTTTGGTCAGTGCCACCGCCTCACTACCATCCTGTAGACCTGCCCTTTCACTCTTGCTGATATCTGTCTGTCACAAATTACTCCTGACACTCTTCTCCACCCATTCCACCCTGCCTGCACTTTTTCACCTCTCTTCCACAATCCCTGTTACTCTGTAAATTTGACCCCAAGTATTTAAACTCCTCCACCTTCGCCTACTCTACTCCCTGCATCCTCACCATTCTACTGACTTCCCTCTCATTTACACACATGTATTCTGTCTTGTTCCTACTGATCTTCATACCTCTCATCTCTAGAGCAATGTGTCCACCTCTCCAAGGTCTTCTCAACGTGCTCCCTGCCCTCGCTACACATCACAATGTCATCAGCAAACATCATAATCCACGGGGAATCCTGTTTAATCTAGTCTGTTAACCTGTCCATCACCATTGCAAATAAGAAAGGGCTCAGAGCCGATCCCTGATGTAATCTCGCCTCCACACTGAATGCATCCATCACTCCTACCGCAGACCTCATCACTGTCACACTTCCCTTGTACATATCCTGTACATCTCTTACATACTTCTCTGCCACTCCCGACTTCCTCATACAATACCACAACTCCTCTCGAGGCACCCTGTCATATGCTTTCTTCAGGTCCACAAAGACTTCTCCATCAACACCTTCAGAGCAAACATCGCATCTGTGGTATTCTTTCCTGGCATGAAATCAAACTGCTGCTCACTAATCATCACCTAGCTTCCACTACTCTTTCCCATAACTTCATGCTGTGACTCATCAATTTTATCCCCCTGTAGTTACTGCAGCTCTGCACATCCCCCTTATTTGTAAAAATCGGTACCAGTACACTTCTTCTGCACTCCTCAGGCATCTTCTCACCTTCCAAGATTGCATTAAACAATCTGGTTAAAAACTCCACTGCCATCTCTCCTAAACACCTCCATGCTCCCACAGGTATGTCATTCTTTACCAACGGCCTTGCTATTCTTCATCCTCTTCATTGCTGTTCTTCCTTCCTCCTTGCTATCCGTTGCACGTCCTGATTCACTATCTCCACATCATCCAACCTTCCCTCTCTCTCATTCATCAACCTCTCAAAGTACTGTTTTCATCTGCTCAACACACTCTCCTCGCTTGTGAGTATGTTTTCATCTTTATCCTTTATCACCCTAACCTGCTGCCATCTTTCCCAGCTCAGTCCCTTTGTCTAGCCAGTCGGTACAGATCCTTTTCTCCCTCCTTAGTGTCCAACCTCTCATACAACTCATCATATGCCTTTTCTTTAGCCTTCACCACCTCTCTCTTCACCTTACACCTTATCTCTATGTATTCTTGTCTACTTTCTGCATCTCTCTGACTATCCCACTTCTTCTTCGCTAACCTCTTCCTCTGTATACTCTCCAGTACTTCCCCATTCCACCACTAGGTTTCCTTTTCCTCCTACCTCTTTCCAGATGTCACACCAAGCACCCTTCTTGCTGTCACTCTTACTACATCTGCTGTAGTTTCCCAGCTGTCTGGTAACTCTTCACTGCCACCCATTGCCTGTTTTACCTCCTCCTTGAACTCAACATTGCAGTCTTCCATTTTAAACTCCCACCAGTTGATCCTTGGCTCTGCCCTCACTCTCCTCTTCTTCCTGATCTCTAACGTCATCCTACAGACCACCATCCTATTCTGCCTTACTACACTTTCCACTGCCACCATTTTGCTGTCTCCAATCTCCTTCAGATTGACCCTCCTGCATAGGATATAATCTACCTGTGTGCATCTTCCTTCACTCTTGTATGTCACCCTATGTTCCTCCCTCTTCGTAAAATATGTATTCACCACAGCCATGTCCATCCTTTTGGCAAAATCCACTATCATCTGACCTTCTTCATTTCTCTCCTTGACACCATACCTACCCATCACCTACTCATCCCCTCTGTTCTTTTCACCAGCATGTCCTTTGAAATCTGCTCCAATCACCACTTTCTGTCTTCCTTGGGTACACTGTCCATTACTTCATCCAACTTGCTCCAGATATTTCTCAGAATTCTTATCCATCGCACACCCAACGTGTGGGGCATATGCACTAACAACATTCACCATCACACCTTCAATTTTCATCATCATAATCATCACTCTGTCTGACCCTCTTTTCACCTCCAAAACACTCTTGAGATACTGTTCCTTTAGAATAACCCCTACCCCTCCTCTCATCCACACCATGATAAAACAATTTGAATCCACCTCTCATCCACCTGGCATTATTCCCCTACCATTTAGTCTCTTGCACGTACAATATATCAACCTTCCTTCTCTCTATCACATCAGTTCTCTCCCCTTACCAGTCATACTGCCAGCATTCAAAGTTGCTACCCTCAGTTCCATTCTCTTTACCTTTCTCCTCTCCTGCTGCATCTGGATGCATCTCCTCCTTCTCCTTCTTCGGTTAACAGTAGCCCAGTTTCCGCCAGCATCCTGTTGGCTAACTACTGGGGGGCGGCCGTTGTTAACCCAGGCCCCAACCAATCCGGTATGGAAATTGGTATTGTTGACTGCATATTGATCTGGCAAAATTTTACACTGGATGCCTTTCCTGACATAACCCTCCCCATTTATCCGGGCTTGGGACCAGCACAAAGAAACACACAGGTTTGTGCATCCCCTGTGGCTGTGTTGAGACTGTGTGCATACTAAATTAACATTTACTCCTTGTTGATCTTACACTAAAACAACCACACAGCTCTATTATTTACAGATTATAATGATTAGCTATTTCACTGTCGCCATTATTTAGTTGGGTGACTACATGTACCAGTGATAAGGACAATCCAGATTTCTGGCAGTGCATTCTGATAAATAACTGAAGAATATCAAAATGTTTTTTTGTTTTAACAGACTGCCCATCTAGTTAAACATTGCCCTGCCAAAACAATTATCCCCACAATATATTTAGGACAGCGTTTTTACGAAACCAGCCCCCTTTCGATTTAATGTATATGTATTGGCATTGTTAAAACTCCAACGAGGAAAGCTTGATTAACAACTCATATTAAATTTAAACAGCAGTGCAATGGTGACCAAGAAGCACACAAAACCAGACAGTACTGTTATTTGTTTGTTTTTACATCAAACACTGTGTGGAATCATATATGTTCATTTGTGAATTTTAATTATTTATTTTTTTCCTGTGCTGTGATGATGATGAGATAAAGCAGGCATTAAACAAATGAGGATGGGCTTTATATGTTGGCATACATGCTACACAGGTGTCACAGTTTGTGACTTTGAAAAATCTGGTCACGCTATAATTTACCATCGGTGTACCACATTCACTTGATATCGATGATGGTCATTTGCTGTGTTAAAGTTTGCCTTTGACTTCTGTTATTCATTAATAGTTGTCATAACAGAATAGCTTTCCAAGTCCCATTGGATGAAAATTGAGCATGTCTGGCCATGGTAAACAAAGAAGGAATTAATTACGAAGTTTGTTCTGTCATGTCATGTTATGTTAAATGGCAATTGCAGATATTATCATTGTGTGTGAATATGGGAGTGGGTGTGGCTGTTTGTGTGTAAGAATAGTCTGTGTGATGGACTAAAGTCTTATCCATGTCTCTCTTCACCTTTTTGCTTTGTCCAGATGAAATAATCTTTAGCCTCCTCAACCATAAAATAGGTGGAGAAGATTCTAGAACCTAGCTTCTGAACTCAGTCCTTTGAAGTCTACAGAGCCTGCTCAGTCCTTGAATGCACCTGAATGTTACGCCATATGTACATTTTCTAATTTGTTTAATTTTTGTATCTTAAAATTGCGTGCAGCTGAAGAGAAGTGCTCTAACAGTTTCTCTTATGAGACTCTGGTTGAGCCCTTCTTGATAATATTGGGGTTATGTTTTATACCACATTTTTTGCTGAAGTTTTCAGGTGATGGAATAGACTGCCACAAGTGTTTGCTGCTAAGTGGGGATACCACTAATGGTACATGTTTATACCTAATAAAGGAGGATTTGAGACTGATGTAAACTAGCTCGTAACATGAAGGGCATAAAGCTTTAAATATTAGTTGTATAAAGCAGGCAGTCTGGTTTAGTGATTAAGGCTTTGGACTTCAAACCCTGAGGTTGTGGATTCAAATTCCACTACTGACACCACTGTGACCCTGAGCAAGTCACTTCACACTGCCTGTGCTCCAATGGGAAACCCAAAAAGAATTGTAACCAATTGTATCATAAATGTTGTAAGCCGCCTTGGACGAAGGCATCAGACAAATAAATAAATGTAAATGTATAAAGCTGGAAAAGAAATCTATATTAATCATTCATTAATCATTTGTGCCTTTGCTAGATCCTGATTTCAGCAGATGATGAAATGGAGGACTCGGAAGGAGAAGAAGATAGAAGGCGGCTCACAAGTCTGAAGAGTGTGAAGAAGAAAAAACATCGACTTGGTTTGCCCGTATGATATGCCCCCTACAGGCAGCTGAGTTCTTGTTTGAAGTCCACATGCTGGCCTTCAGTGGGGGGGACATGGGGGAGTCTCTTATACCTCCCCTGCCCCCTCCGTCTGCATCCTTGTGAAAACTGGTCACTTCTTGTGTTGTGGCAGATCTTAAACGGAAGGTTTATGGCAATCCTGTTGGATTTTTTCAAGGCTGAAGAAGCAGAGTCCGCTCACAGGGAAGGCGAGGTGCTGTGGCAGTCATGTTAAGAGGTGTTCTTGTTTGGTTGGAATCAGTTTAAGAGTTTAATTTGTTCTCTGAACTACAAAGGTCAATGTTTAAGGACTTTTTTTTAATTTTTGTTATTATTATTATTATTTTTTTTTATGAATTAACAAAAATATCCTGCTAGGACTGTGCAATTCGCTGTGCGTGTTGCTCTGTGGTCTGTATCAGTCAGTGAATGTCTGTTTTGTTACTTGCTGCCACAGCTGTTCAGGGGTTTTTGTGGACTTGGGGTAATCATTGTTTTGAGACGGGTGTGAAGGAGGATGGCCACTACACGTGTTACCTTAACTTAAAGTGATCAACTACAGCTTTTATTTTTTTATTACCCTTTTAGTTAAATATTTAAGTTGTGTAATCTTTCAGGGAGTCTGTGGTCCAACAGAATTTTTTTTTTGACTTTTTACAAATATGGTTGAAACAACCTTTGTAAGAGGAATTCATGGCATTTTTAAGGAAGCTTCGCTGCAGCGTTTGCTCCCATGTTACATATATACATTGGTTCAGTTACAGTAAGGAGAGAGTTTGTTATATTTTTTCAGTTTTCTAACCTCTTGCAGAGTTTTAAAGCCTCATGGGAAACATATTGAGGTGTTACTTTAATCAGACTGCCTGTGCTCTCCCTGGTTTACATACAGTAGCATATCCTAGAAGGGTTAAATGATCAAAAAGACTACATGTCCAACGCTATGGAGCCTGCATACAGTCATACATTCCCCTGGTTAGTTTCTAGAATTCATGACAGTTGCATGACTGGATTATTTGGCTCCTGGGAAATGTGCAATGCTGTCATATGACTTGAAGTATGGTTTTGCTCTTCCAGACAAATGGTTATGGGAGGACTTTGCGCACAACAGTCTTGGAAATTTGAACATAAAATGGCCAATAAAGTCATTGAGCAAGCACCAGGTTTGGTCAACTTTAGGCCTATTTTGAGACTCTTTTTGTGTAAGTGTGACACTCTACAACATGCTGATGAAGAGATCATCAAGGAAAAATGCTGTATGTGGGGAAGGAAGAAGACAAGCCTTTTGTATAAGCTTATGGTTTTCTTTTCTGACAAAATCATGACTTGATGCATCTTTGTGTACTTTACACATACATTTGACAACTGTCTGACTATATTATTAATCAGTAGACTTAAGATGGAGTGGGGAAATAAGGTTATATTTTAAAAACCATTCTTTCTCATGTAGCATGGCATAAGGAAGCAGCAAAGTTTTTTTTGTTTTGATTTCTCTTAAAGAAAAGAAGAACAAAAATATATATTTTCAGGGTAGTAGTTTTACTGTGCTGGAGACAGAGTCAGGCAACCTTCTGAACTCCTTTTAAAGTGTTTGGAGCACTGTGAATACGAGTTGGTGGGATCAGTTATTTTCACTTTAATGGGTACTTCATAAACTGCCCACTGCTCGCTTGAATTTTCCAAAACTGTAACAGAAACATTTTTAAAGCTTTTGCACTTTTGGAAGCAGTTGATCACATAAAGAATAATGTGCTTATCAATTTGTTCTAAATAATGACTAATGTGGCTTAACGTTAAGCCAGAGCTTCTAACAATTACCAGTTGAGTGCTGCTTTCAGGATAATGGGACCATTTTGTATTTTAGAGACTGCTCTGAATTAGAGACAAAGCCTCTAAAGCTATCCACTGCTTTGTGGCCTTCTTATGAGTGCTCCTATTTATATGGTATACATGCATTGTGTATGCGTTTACAATAAATATATAAAACTCTGACCTTCTACTAGTTTTTTTTTTTTTTTCTTCCCTACACTCAAGGTTTGAGAGGGAAAAATATCACCAGTTTAATGCTGGTTAAGGAGGACATTATGGGTGTTGTGTTTTGCAGTGAAACTCTACTTAGTTGTTTGAAATCTACTTAATGATTATAGCAACACCCTCACATTAGCTGGAATTTGATCATTTTAGAAAGGGTAAATGTGGGGACAAATTTAAATAATGTGTCTCAAACTGTGGTCTGCATTTTTCAGTCTCTTATTTACTGGTTACTGGCTGTTGATAAGTGGTGACTAAACTACTGGGCTGGCTGTTAAGGCCTTTTTCCATGTTGTGATCCCATAATTTCCAATGTACATACCTCTTCTCGAGGCCATATTTGCCTCAGTCAACAAAATCAAAACTGAGCTTTGAGTTGAAGCGATTGGGCTTATGCTATACTAATGACTACACCAATGTTTATATATCCATTTTTCAGATCCACTTTTTTCTTTGCAATGTTGTGAGGTGCCAGAGCCTATCATGGCAGTATGTGGCATAAACAACAATCGAACTACAGCAGAGTATTTTCATTTGTTACCATTCACCAAGACAAACAGTACATCTGAGCTACAAGGCTTCCAAAATTGAGCCCTCTGTGTACTCATTGTGTTTGGGGGTCATACAGATAAAATGTGATCTTCCATATATATTGGACATTTGAAGCTAGATATTCACATGAAACTGAATTTATTGAAAGAAAAAATAAAATGTCCAAAGATTGATATTTATTCAGATGTTTTTTGGCTGATGTGTTCCAGAATCCTCATCTTTTAAAAACAACTTTACCAACCTGTTGACACATTTAACTACAAATATACTGTGGACATTAATGGGACATGACAAGATAAAGTGTTGGGCTCTCCTTTATGTTTGTTAGTGAAGTGCTAATAAAGAAAAGCAAACAAGAACAGAAATGTTGTGGAACTTTGCAATCATCCTTTGCGTTTATCATAAGTTGTCTTTCTGTGGGCTAGTGTGACGAACCCTGCAGTTAGTGTGTCCAGAATTATACGCTGACTTCTTGCTGTCACGTGCAAAATTGAGCACTGATTAATGGCCATTGCAGCATTTACATAGGGATGGCAGTGGAAGGAATGGGGCTTATGGAAATGAAGTCACTATTCCTCTAAGAGCTCCTCTTCCATACTCCAGAGGGAACAGGAAGAGATGTTAATACATGAGCCTCCGCATATCTCATCCCCGTTGTGGCCTTCTGGCTGGAGCCCCAGCACATTCTCTCATCGCGCGTTTGTGATACTACATGATGTTACACTAAACGATCATCTGGGGTACTCGCAATACTGTGTTAGTGTTTCACCATAGATATCATTAGAGCTACTCAACTCTTGAACCGTTCTAAAGAACTTGTTTATTTAATTTATTTCTTTTTTATGAGATATTTATACTTTTACTTTACTCATTTTGTTCAAATTTTAATTTGACCTAATCGCATTGTCCATTACAATTGTTGATAATACTGCAGCAGGTTATGGTATGGTTAATGAGGTTACTTTACTTCTCTTTCCTACTATTTATTTTTTGCAAATTCTCAATCTGTTCTGTTGTGATGCAAACATAACCTCTATAGTATGTACACTACTTCCAAATGCAGTTAAACAAAGAATTGCTTTGACCAGATAAATATGGAGCCCTGTATCTGGAAGCAGTGCTGTTCTTTTTGTGTCTTTTTTTTTGCTGGTCTGTAATCTTGATCACAGCCACCAGACCAGACTGTGAAGTGTTACAGCATAGTGTGCTCTACAGGCATGACAATATGCTTCCTTATAAGTCAGCAGCTTGGTCTCAGGAGATGAAAAGGGCTGCACAATCACAGCTGTCCCACCTCGTCACAGTGGAGAAGAGGGGCTGGCCCAAGCCCTGTGAACACAAGGCATCATCTCCAGGAATAAACTGCTTCACTACAACAAGACAGCACAGCGTCTGGATTAGGAGTATGAGGCCATCCTCTCCTCCCAAATAAACTCTATAAATATCCTTCAACAAACAGAATCAGGAGAGTCTTTGTGCTCGGACTGGGCTTAACGTCTTGGCTGTTTTACCATGTCTCAGGTAGGAAGTGGGGTTTTCTTGGGCTCTGCCTTGTTTTTCTATACTGTTTGATTGTTTTCATTTACTAACTTTTAAAAGAGCTACCATCTTCATAAAGCATGTCTCTAACTTGACCACATCCCAGTAGCTCAGGCTGGTCAATCTTACCTTGTTACCAGGTAAATACACTTTGAGAGAACATTTGGCAAAGAGTGATTCACGACTGTTTGGACACGATTAAGTGAAAAAAGGTGGCTGAAGGTGCAGAGGATACTTTTACTGCCTTCACAAGGACAAAAGGCCATGGCATTTTATTGGCATTTTTATGTATGCATTATAGCAGAACAATATTTTGAAAAAGTAATGTGCTATAAATGTAAGCATATAGACCTCTTAAATTTTAATTTAAAGAGAGGGACTTAAGGTAAAGTTTGAGCACACAAAGGTGGCCCTGCTGCCTCTTGGCTGACATTTGGTGTTATCAAAATGACAGCAATGAAGCACATTGATCCAGGATGAGACTGATGCGGTTTTGTTATCAGTGATCTGGAGTAGCATTTCTCAGCCTTTATGGAGTCCCAATCCACTTATTCCCTATGTAATTGGGTTTGTGACGCACCAAGAGGGGCGTAGTACCCCCTTCGTGAATCAAGCACAAACCAGAGCTTAGATTTGTCCCCGTTGGTAAATCGAGTGCAATCCTCGGGGGGATTTGGGGGGGAATGAGCACCATAGCCGTGACCCACTACCATTGTAAATAATGGCAATTTCTGACCCAGCAGTGCCGGCCTATGACCCTCATCTATATAGTGTGTGATTGCTAAACAGTATTATTCAGTACACGTGATTTGTAGGTATTCCATTGCTCATTTGTGGGGCAGTGGGTAACGTTACCACCTCATTGTGCTTGAATCCCAGTTAAATTCGCTACTCTGTAGTGCTGTATGTTTTTACATTTGTATTGCTTTTTCCTTCATACATGCCATTTTTCTCAAGCTGTCCAAAGGCCTGTGGTTACTGTAGACTGATTAACTGTTTGTATTGACTTAGCGTGAGAGTCTGCCCAGCCTGTGGGTATTGTTAATGCAGTGGGCTGAGGCGCGGAGAGTGTCTTTTCTAATAATTTGTTGAAGCCATGAATGCATTTAAGCAGCAGCTTAATAGAGTCGGGAGTCTCTGTTCACTCTGGAGCAGTAAAGCTGAGTTGCATCATCAGATACTAGACTTGCTAAAATGGCTGCTGATTAGAAACACATTTTTCTTTACAAGTAATTTAGTCCTTTCATTTAGCCCCTATATCGTATTCAGGACCAGGACCTGCACATTAGTTTAATGTTTTAAAAATATTTTTACTTTGTGATGGTGATGATCATTGAAGCCAATACACACTGTCGGGTGAGTACTCCATATTTAGAGGTTGGCTTTTTCAGTTCTGGTATTCAGTTTTTAGGTAATAAAATCCTATGGAGAAATGAAATGAAAATAGCTTATTTTATATATTGGTTTATCTTTAAAAATGATCTTTAAAATATCTTGTAGAGTTGCAATCTATGTGCGCATGATTCGTGTGCCAAGACAGATGTTTGTAATTACTACTGATGATGTGGAAAACTATGTCTACAGCATATGTGACATACAGTGCATCCGGAAAGTATTCACAGTGCATCACTTTTTCCACATTTTGTTATGTTACAGCCTTATTCCAAAATGGATTAAATTCATTTTTTTTCTCAGAATTCTAAGCACAACACCCCATAATGACAACGTGAAAAAAGTTTACTTGAGATTTTTGCAAATTTATTAAAAATAAAAAAAAAAAATGAGAAAGCACATCCATCCATCCATTTTCCAACCTGCTGAATCCAAACAAAGGGTCACGGGGGTCTGCTGGAGCCAATCCCAGCCAACACAAGGGCACAAGGCAGGAACCAATCCCGGGCAGGGTGCCAACCCACCACAGTGAGAAAGCACATGTACAGTAATAATATCACAAATGTTCATTCTTACGTACATACCCTTACTTAAGACATTTTCCTGCACCTCTCAGAGAAAGTGTCATCTGCACAGACACCACAACCTTGCGTGGAATTTATATCCAGGGTGTGGGTGGTGTGAGGAAGAAGCACTAAGCACTGCCCCACTATGCCATGACCCACTCAATCCGACAATTCAGACTGCTTAGTGCAGGGGTCCCCAGGGCTCCAGTGGCTGCAGGTTTTCATTCTAACCCTTTTCTTAATTAGTGACCTGTTTGTGCTGCTAATTAACTTATTTTGAATTCATTTTAATTGACTTGTTTCTTAAGATTTGTTCTCCTGAATTTCTTCATCGTTCCTCTGCATTGCTTCTTTTCTTTCCTTAAATGGCACCCAAACAGAAATGAAATGTGAAGTGAGTGAGCCAACAGAAGACCAACTAAGTCAGGGCCTCAAACTCCAACCAATTTCACTCCAACCAGTTGCTTAATCAGGCGCCGAGTCTTGTTGTTATTTAAACCTGTTCATTAATTCCATGGCTTGTTGCTGCTGTCACTGTGCAATAGCAGACATTTCTGTGATTGTTGATTTTGTCTTTTCTAAAGGCACTGTGAAACCACATCTGCCTTAACCCAGATACACACAGACAGGACACAGGTTCAAACTCAACACCTGGTTTATTTAAAGTGTGCACAAATTACCAATATTGCAACACACCAATACACAGTCCCTTTTTGCTGCCAGTCCATCCGCCTCCACTCCTCAGGTTTTGTCTTCTTCCTCCCGACTCTGGCCCCTTAATGGAGTGAGGCGGCTCCTCTTATTCAGGTCCTAGGAGTGTTCCAGGTGGCTCATCGGTATTACCTGGAATCACTCCCAGGTGTGCTGGAGGTCCTCTAGGGCTCTGCAGCTCCCCCTGGTGGCCCCCACGGAACCCAACAGGGCTTCACCAAACTCCAGCTGCCGACATGCCCTGCAGAAATCCGTGGTGTCACAGCCACCCAGGAGGGTTGCCCTCTAGTGTCCCAGGGGAGGTGTTGCCTCACCAATGCCCTCTCTGGTCCTTCTACTTTGTTGGACAGGTAGTGGCTGTGGCCGCCCATCACAGCACTGTTCAAATGTTTTGGGGACCTGAGCAGACTAACATTCCTGAGACCTTCATCTTTCTTTATTTTCAGATACTGTATGGTGGACACAGTTTGCTGGTTGTGTTTTGGCTCATTTTGTATCTCCAAATTGTTTGGCTGCTAATTAAGAAATAAAGAAACCGTTAAGGGGTCTGCGTCTTCAAGAGCGAGTCAAATAAAATGAATTAAAAAGAAGTTAAATTGGAGGAAGAACAGGGACACTAATTAAGAAAAAGGTTAGAATGAAAATCTGCAGCCACTGCTGACCTCCAGGACCAGAGCTGGGGACCCCTGGCTTACTGGTTCAGCACTCCATTTTTTTGGGAGACTCTTTGTTTTGTGCCCTTTCACCTTAACTGCATCCTGAGCCCAACATAAGTTTTTTCGTTAAACAAAAAAAAAAAACGCAGGCTTCATTTTAATTTTTAGGAGATGGGGGTTAAACAAAGTTCCCTGACTACATCAGTACTCCTTATCATATTGTCAGCTCTAAGGGGTATGGGGTTTTCTATCTCACCGCACCCAACGACAATTTGACTGTGACTGCATAACGATGAACGTAGATTGGTAAAAATGTAAACTCTGTCACTGTCTCATTCTGTCTCTGTGACAAGCAGCAAGGTGGAGTAAAGAAAAAGAAGAGGCCACCTATGAAAGAGGAGGACATTAAAGGTGCGAAGGATAAGCTGGGACTGAAGGGAGAAGTGAAGTCCAAGACCTATGAAGTCATGAAAGAATGTGGTAGGTGTACATCTAAATGTGCTGAGATACAATGGTCATTGTTTGTGATTGTCTGCATCTGGTTCAATGCTTGTTTTATGGGAAAAACTGTGATCTTGTATAGTTTCTTTTATTGAGAGCACATTGATGCGAACAGAAGCTCTCCACAGACATGAGGAGGACCCATCCTGTAGCTTTGGCTATTTCTCTCTGTTTGTGGGTTCAGAGACGTCACTGCCATGAACAGTGCTGCTGTGAGGTTATTTTGTGCCTTAGACCAAGCTTATTAGTGCGCAAACTGTGGTTGAAATGTAATTTCTTATTAAAGAAAGAAACATCGTCTAACAGGACAAATCAGTTATATGACTGTTTGGTAGCTAATTCGTGTGGCTGGGTCCCCCACCCCTTATGATCTGCACCCTAGGAGAATGCCTGTTTTGCCTTAATGGTGGCATCAGCCCTGGCCATGGATGTCATCAAATTGGAGAACACCGTATAACACCGTTCCAGAAAGATCTTTATTTAGATCTGCAGCAGGCTTCATACAGTAAATAGCTGTGACTAGATGATAACAGATTTGTGAAATACCAGTAAGTCCTAATTTTAAAATGACACATGCTAAGTCTCTTTTGTTTTAATCTGTTAGTGTCCTGCTAGGTAGCTTACCATCCATGAAAGATTTCATTTTTATTTTCTAAATATTAGGAAGTTTTATTTTCTAAATATTAGGAAGTTTTTCAAAGCACAAAGAACCAACTCGTCCAAAAACTCACCCACCACACGATGAAACCTGAGGAACCGAGTGCAGCCTTGAAACGAGTGACACCTCAGCACCACACTGGTTTGAATGGAATAGGACAGTTGTGGAGGACCTGCTTGCAGGGCTGGATGCAGGTTAACGTCAACCTTCCAATTGCTGGCACAGATCCCTTGCCTCAGAGCCACAAGTCCGCCTCACCATGTTTATACCCGTTTTTTTTTTTTTTGTTTTTTTTCATATGGTCTACTTCCATGTGATTGTGACAATTATTAATGCAGGTGTATATGGATGTACTTAGCTTTAGTTAAAAAATGTCCAGATTGCTGCTCTAACTTGTCTTTATGCGCTGATGTAATTTTTTCACTCCATGCTGATGTTGGTACAATGGCTGCTGGTAGCTTTCATTACCCTCTATAATGTCCAAGAAAGCTTAATAAAGAGAGAGAGAAGGGTCAGGAGCATGCACTAATACAGTGTGTTGCTGCACCCACCACGCGAACCACCTCAGGACCAGAGGACCCAAGTGCAGCCGTGCAACTGGCGACACCTCAGCATTAATGAACAGTGTGATAGAAATCAATAACTTAATTAAAGAAAGAAACTTATCCTCTAACAAGACAAGTCTGATAAACCCTTTTTGAAGTCAGTAGTCAGGCAGGAGAAAAGCTTGTCCGTCAAGCTTGTCGCTTATTGTACTGGCAGCACCCAGCTGAGGCAGGAGTGTGTTACAGCATGATGAGAATGGTCAAAATATTAAAGTTGTAGGTTTTATTTTATGAGCAACTGAACTTACATAACAGTGTCAATCAATGTATACATTTACTCTGGTTGGTTTGTTGATTTACACCCAAATTACTTACATAAAATAAAAGTATCATTTTATATTTTGCTGCTTCTTATACCTTTTGGGTTGAGCCTTCACCCTTGAAATTTCTGTGAAATAACAAATGGCCAATCTGGTTGTTCACAGGACACCTGCTGACATCTTAACCATCTCTTCGCCATCTTTCAGTACATTTTGGGTGTTACTTTTTTGCTTTGACGTTCACTTGATCATTACCTGGTTTCCTGATGCACTTGAACATGTTTCTGACATTTATTAACCCTTCATGCTATTTCTTTAAGATAGTGCTATATTACTCTAAAATTATTCTTTCACATCCCAAGAGGGATGACATTTTCATGAAGAATGCCAGGCAGAATATAAGTTTTATGAGGAGTTATGCAACGGTAGTTGCTTGTTTGATATATCCTTGGTCTGCAGTGGGTATATCAACTGTTACTTTTGTCCTTCAATAAAACGGAGATTTACATCCTTGCTCTAGAGTTTGCATTCAAGTGCCCATTGTGGATATGCAGGTTTATTCCGGGTGCCCCTTCCCATATTCCAAACCTGCATAATTGTTTATCGAGTGCTTCTGAATTGACCCAACATGAGTGAATGTTCCTTATCGTGAACAGGGTCGATTCCTGCCTTGCACCAGATGATGTCTTGATGGACGTGGCCTACGACAAATCCTATCATATTAAACAAGGGTGTAGGAAAAGGAAAGGCAGTTTAATGCAAATCCCATCTTGGCTGTACGTTACATGGAATGTAATTGGGTGGACTGAACAGTCCAACAGTGCACGTGCTTGTGTGAAAGTGTGGTAATGAATTCATAGGTTCCTTGGGGTGTACTCATCACTTTGACATGGCCAAGCTGCCTCACTGATGCCAAGGCACCCTTCGAGGCCTACCATTACGAGTCTGATGTCAGTGTCACCTCCTTGATATTTAGTGGAACAGAACTTGGCACACATCTAGGCTTCTAAGTTGTGCCAGCATTTCCTGAAGTCTCTCCCATTTCCATTCCATCTTTAGTAAAGCCCTTTGAAGATGGGTGACATCTAGTATGGAGCTGTCTGCGGCAGCAGCCTTTTGTTTTGGCATAATGCCCAGGGTATGAGAGTCGTTGTTTGGACCCCCAGATTAAACGGCAACACTTGTTCTTTTTCTTGGCAGAGCAAGCAGGAACTGTGGCCCCCTCCGTGTTCAGTGCCGCCAGGAAGGGGAGTGAGACGGTCTTTGATAAACCCAAGGACAAGCCTGCCAAGAGTGTATTTGGAAACTAGCTGACCTCCCCCTGGATGTCCAGAACTGACATCCAAAGTAAGAATGGCCAGCACAATCTCCGGCATTCTCACCCATAAACCGCGAGGATCTCAGGCAAAATGGATGGAGGACCTCCATGCACAACCTGCTTTAGTTGCTTATTTCTGGCTTTCTGAAGGACTCCCTACAAGGTTGGGTTAGGGATGGGGATGGGGGGCTTTGGTTTTATAGCTACACATGCTTTTACCTTGCTATCATAATGGAAGCATTTTTTATTTAAAGTAGAAAATCCTAAATGAATGGTCTTTGTTTTTTTGCCAAAGCCACAAGTCACTACTGGTATTCATGAGGTCTGCTAGTGACACGAGACCCCAGCGTCAGGTGCATTGATTTGGGGGGTTGGGGGCTGAGCAGTGTGACGTGGCACCTAGTGTGGCCTGGTGGTGCAGGTCACTGCTTCTGTCCATCACCTGCTGGAATGCTACCACTGGGCAGCTTCATATAAAGTGGGAAATACAAAAGGGGACATCTTTTATTCTTTGCATTGTTTAATAAATTTCTTTCTTGATTTTGGACTGTCCATTTTTATTTTTGTGCTGAGGTTATCACACCATACGGAACATTTGCACTTTGTCTGGCCTCTCTCTGATTTAATAACTTGTTCTTTTAAGTCTTTGTTTTTGACATTTTTAAGTAGCCTACTTCTCCCTGAGAATGAAGATTTCAGTAGAAATTTAGAAATGAAGTAGGAATCACTTCAAGAGGTATAAAATAAACTCAGAAAGCGCAGATCGCTGCCATTAGTTGAGACTTTTGTGATGTGCTTTGGTTTAAGCTCTGTCACGATATACAATTTTTCCAGCATATTCAATTGCAGGGTCCATTTACATAACCTTGGCGAGTCGGAAGCAGACGCAGTGCAGCGTGCCCCTGTGATCACCAGTTGCATAGTTTGACATGCCCAGCAATGCAGTCCAGCCAGCCAGCGATGTGTCCTGACCCAATCTCACAGGTTTAATTTTGTCTGAAGTTGTAGGGGTGGGCTTCGTGAGCTGACAACCATTGAGCACTCAGCCAGAAGTACAATGCATTTAATGCAACGTTGAGGAATAAGGAACAGAAAACGCCCCTCCATCTCATGTTGCGTGTTTAGTTATTATTTGTTCACATGTTGAATTTTTTCTTCAGTGAGTTTATTACTCCTGTTTGTTGATGGCTTTATTCTTTGATTTCTTGCTTTTTTTTATCTTTTCAATTTAATTTTATACTTTTGTCATGGGTTCATTTCTTTAAGAAACTACCTGTCCATCTAGTTTCCTGCACATACTACATTCCCACGTTCCTCCTTACCATCGAATCTGCCAACATCCTTTCTTTCCTAGATATTGTCCCAACATTCAGGGTCCTCGCTCTTACCTTCAACTAACCCTTTTCTTTCCCCTCCTCTGTTGTCTTTATCTTCTGCTTCTTCTGTACTAACTTCTTTAGCTGGTCCATCCCCTTTGGCCTGGTAGCCCTCACTCACTTTGCATGGGGGTCAGATGAGGTTCCTGCGATTCGCCTACAGGGTACGCCCTAGCATTTTCCGAAGCTGATTGGACTGATTCCATCGTTAAGGTTTTGGTTAAAATTTTGTAGTTGGATGCCCTTCCTGACACTCATCTGTTTATCTGTGCTTGAAACTGGCACCAGGTTTGGCTGGATTGGATAAAACACAAACACGATTCTACGTGAAGTTCAAAGCTTGGATTGGAAATTGATTTCAAGTTTTGGTTTTAAACTTAATTATCTCTTCAGGAGGGCCACATGATATTGGCTAAAATCTGTGATTGTCTCACTGATGTCGCAACCTACACGAATGAACACCATCTTCAGCTCAGCCTGGCAAAGATAGACCTTGTTCTCACTGCTCGCCTGTCGTTACAGCTAGGCTAATTATCGCTAACACATAGCGTTGTGATTGATGATCAGCTCTCCTTCACTGAGCACATTGCAACTCTCTCTTGTTCATACAGATTCACTCTATACAACATCTACAAGGTCAGAGCATATTTGACAGAGTATGTAGCCCAACTCCTGGTCAAAGCTTTAGTCACATCTGGACTACTGCAACTAGCATTAGTCAATAGGTTTTTGTAACTCGCTTGTGTTCTGTTCTGAGCTCTTCACTTCTGGTGATTAATTTTGTAACTTTGTACTATAACACTTTCCCCTGAACAGTCCCCCAGATTGATGGTTACTTGATTATGTTGATCTCTTTAGGAAATCCCTTAGTATAAAAGTGTCAGCTAAGCAAATAAATGTAAATGTAAAAAATGTCTTTGGCTTTGGTCTAACATATTGGTCTTGCTTATAATGGTGGTTGTACCTTTAATCTGGAAGTCCTTTCTTAAGGTTCAGCCTAAACGATACTGTAACAGATTTGCTAACAGTCCTCTCCATTCAAGTATAGCTACAAACCATTCACTACACCTTCTTCTTTTTTTTTCTTCTTTTTCTTTTACTACTTCTTCATTATCATCTTTAAGCTGGTCCCATTACAATACAATACAATACAATACAGTTTATTTTTGTGTAGCCCAAAATCACACAGGAAGTGCCGCAATGGGCTTTAACAGGCCCTGCCTCTTGACAGCCCCCCAGCCTTGACTCTCTAAGAAGACAAGGAAAAACTCCCAAAAAAAACCTAGTAGGGAAAAATGGAAGAAACCTTGGGAAAGGCAGTTCAAAGAGAGACCCCTTTCCAGGTAGATTGGGCGTGCAGTGGGTGTCAAAAGAAGGGGGTCAATACAATACAATACAGTACAGTACACAGAACAATTTCTCATAATATATAATAATAATATAATATTTATAGTAATAAATAAAAAAATATATAAATTTTAGAAGTACAGAGTAGAATTTAACAGTAGTTGATATATCCCATAATAAGATTTGTATTTGTATAGAGTCCTGGAGACCTCATCCTTCAAGCTGCCTCCCCCATTTGGCCATTCCACAGCTGAGACAGTGCTGGGCCAGCCAATCCGATGAAAGGACCCCTCTCTCCCACGATTCCTGCGATCCTCCATCTGGGATGACTTTTCCTTAGGCAGGCAAAACAACTTGGCAGGTGGGCCATGGCACCAAGTGCCACATTTGAGTACCGAGAAGAAAAACAGAGTAAGTGAGGGTTAGTATACAATTATAACTGTCATGTTACTTATGTTTAAGTGCTAATGACTAACAACAGAGATGCAGTCTGTACAGTTAATCAGCAGCTCTAGTCAGGATATGCTAAACTGAAGTAGTGAGTCTTCAGCCGGGATTTAAAAGCTGTGACCGAAGGGGCATCTCTTATAGTAGCAGGCAGACCATTCCACAGTTTAGGGGCCCTGTAACTAAAAGCTCGACCCCCCACTGTTATTTTATTAATCCTTGGAATCATAAGCAGACCGGCATCTTGAGATCTTAATGTGCGCTCTGGTTTGTAAGTCATGATAAGTTCAGACAAGTAAGCCGGACCTCAACCATTTAATGATTTATATGTTAAAAGAAGGATTTTGAAATCTGCCCTAAACTTAACCGGGAGCCAGTGTAAGGATTTAAGAACTGGAGTTATGTGTTCATATTTTCTTGTTCTTGTAATAATTCTCACAGCCGCATTTTGGATTAACTGGAGGCTGTATAAAGAACAGTTTGAACATCCAGTGAACACCGCATTGCAGTAGTCAATCCTACTAGAGATAAATGCATGAATTAGTTTCATCCCATTAGGGATGGCCACAGCAGGTCCTCTTTTTCTATATCTTCCTGTCCTCTGCATCTTGCTCTGTCACACCTACCACCTGCATGTCTTCTCTCACCACCAGAGGCCTTCCTCTTTTCAAGAATCCTTCTCCCAATATACTTAGCATCTCTCCACTCCACATGTCCAAACCAACGCAAACTTGCCTCTCTGACTTTGCCTCCTAACCGTTCAACTTGAGCTGACCCTCTAATGTATTCATTTCTAATTCCTCTCCATCCTCATCACACCCAATGCAAATCATAGCATCTTTAACTCTGCTACCTCCAGCTCTGACTCTTGTTTTTTGGTCAGTGCCACCATCTCCAACCCATATAACATAGCTGGTCTCACTACCGTCCTGTAGACCTTCCCTTTCAGTCTTGCTGATATCCGTCTGTCACAAATTACTCCTGACACTCTTCTCCACCCATTCCACCCTGCCTGCACTCTCTTTTTCGCCTCTCTTCCACAATCCCCATTACTCTGTACTGTTGATCCCAAGTATTTAAACTCATCCACCTTCCCCAGCTCTACTCCCTGCATCCTCACCATTCTACTGACCTCCCTCTCATTTACACACATGTATTCTGTCTTGTTCTTACTGACCTTCATTGCTCTCCTCTCTATAGCATATCTCCACCTCTCCAGGGTCGTCTCAACCTGCTCCCTACTGTCACTACAGATCACAATGTCATCAGCAAACATCTTAGTCCACAGGGACTCCTGTCTAATCTCATCTGTCAACCTGTCCATCACCACTGCAAATAAGAAAGGGCTCAGAGCCGATTCCTGATGTAATCCCACCTCCATGTTGAATGTATCTGTCACTCCTACCGCAGACCTCACCACTGTCACACTACCCTCGTGCATATCCTGTACAACTCTTATGTATTTCACTGCCACTCCCGACTTCCTCATACAATACCACAACTCTTCTCTAGGCACCCTGTCATATGCTTTCTCCAGGTCCACCAAGACGCATTGCAACTCCTTTTGGCCTTCTGTATACTTCTCCATCAACACCCTCAGAGCAAACATCGCATCTGTGGTGCTCTTTCCCAGTATGATACCATACTGCTGCTCACTAAGCATCACCTCCTTATTCACTACACCTAACACACATTAAAAAACAAAATGGTTCTTGACCCACATCAACCAGCCTTAATCCTCCTTCAATCTGTTACTTAAACACAACCAAACCAGATTCAGAATTTTTGTGAATGTATTGTTAATTATTATCAGTGCACTACAAAACGCTGCAACACTATTCTCTTATATAAATTATGAGACACACATATACACATAACTTAGAATTCTAAATAATAGCACAGCTCAACATTACAGTAAATGTTTTCTGCAGCTAATTTCAGATGGAAATGCTGCCCATTTTAAAAAGAAGCCCAGGTAGGCTTCAGTGCATGTCACACTCCAATAAACTATGGAAGTATACCTACCAGGTGTAGTTGTCATTCTCCAATGGTTCAAATAAAACCAAAATGCTGGAAGTGTCTTTTTTATGTGATGTATCTCCTCAGTTATTGAGGTCTTCCAGCACAGGATGCAACTGCAGGTGAATAGCTTTAACTGATAAATGTTGTGTACAATCCCTGCCATGGGGGCGACACGTAACCCTTTTAAATGAGGTGGCTGTCCAAAACCAAGCTCCTCCCCTTCCTGTCCCACAAGACATTTTCTTCCTTCATATTTTAATTATATTGAGCTTCTTAAGTCATTTGGATCGTTATTGGAGTTGCATATATTTTTAAAGGTCCAGGAAGCTAAGAAATACATCCTTACTATTCCATCATTAAAGTAAACCTTAAAAAAGTACATCTGGATTAAAAATGTTTGCCTGTAACCACCGCTACATCCTTTCTTATGATTACAGTCTTGCAATTCACGTCAGAACATACTTTTGCCTTAACCTTATAATCACCTTCTTTTAATCTTTTTTTTTTTTTTTTTGATCCGTTGTCACTTTTCCAACTGGCCATAATAGCTCGTGTTCTGTGTTCAAGTCTGGACAGTTTTCTGTGACTTAGCAGTAAAAGATGAAGACTATACTTTGGATCACCTTGCATGCCCTTAGAAGCCTCTTAAATTCAGGGCATTTTTTGAGTGTTTATCAGTACATCCTCAGTGCCCAAACCAGGCAGTGGGCATTTGGAATCTGAAATTGCTGGTCACAGTTCTGAATGGGATGTGGCCCTCTCTATGTCTGCTGACGTCCCCGCTGACACCTTAAGTGCGACTTTCAGGATTCAGGTTGTTTTCATGACATGATTTTTGGTACATCTGCCACCTTATTTCTTTATTCGCATTGTTGATGATCAGCCTAGTTACTGTGTAATGTCATCTTGGTGGCTATTTTTGTCTGTACAGCAATGAGAGAAATACAAGAAGAGTCTTGGACTAAGGCCATAACCTTGAGGTGATCTGATGGGACACATCTGAGTTAGACAACGGGTCTGTTGCACCAATGGAGACAAATAATCCTGGATGTAGAACATAGTTCAGGGGAACTCAAAGCCCAAACCCATATAGTTTAAATAAACATTTAACTAACAACACAAAATACTGGCTCTGTGAATCTTCTCCTTTCAGACCTAAAGTACATTTTGTTAAATATTTTAATTAGCTCTTCTAACATTTCCTTACTTTTAATTTAGTCCCTCCAGACTGTCCACCCTGGGAGGCAGGTCCTTCAGTGTTATGGCCCTTTAACTCTGGAGCTCTCTTCCTCAGTCTCTCCGAGATTACTCCTCTTTTATCACCTTTAAATCTCAACTCAAAACTTTCCTCTTCAATGAACTTTTGTCTTCTGTGTGATTTTTTTTTTTCCTCTGTATATAAAGTCAACTTAGGTCTGTGAAAGGCGCTCTATAAATGCAACTTTATTATTACTATTATTATTGTTATTATTATTAATTTAAGGAGGCATCTTCAGGGGATTAACTCCATTCTGGTTATCTAAAACAATTGTTTCTGTAGTGTCCCTCTGTGTTCAAACAAAACCAACCTGACCTGATTTGTCACAGCTTATTGATGAATGAAACATTGAGAAGAAAATGGATCAAACCATCAAAACAGATGAAGAACCAAATGTGTTATACACTGTGGTAACATGAAAGTTTGGGGCCAGAGAAGTAAACTGATTTATTGTCTTTAGCTTGAAAACTGGTTTACATTGTAACTGCAGGTTGTATTTTTCCCAGTTAACCTAAAATGCATGTATGTGGGATAGGGGAGAAAAGACCATAATAAACACAGAGACAACATGTCGGCTCCACACAGACGACAACTGTTACTGCAAAGGGAGGTAAGTGACATCAACCTGATTAATGCTTATAAACACAGAAATAGAAATGATTCACTCTGTATCAACTCTTTCAGGGCTGATGTTGACTTTTGTCAAAAGGAGGAGTTGACGATGGTAATCGACTGTAAACGGTGACAAAATCAACTGTTATGTTTTAGTTGGACTCTCATTGCTAGAAGAAAGTTAGATTCATTGGTTTGACTGAGATTTCCTGTGCTTGTGTGAGTAGCAAGGCGCAAACAACAGCAAAAATGTGACTGACATCTGGCGAGAGATCAAAGCAAATGCATAAAGCAAAATACTCCACGGATGACGTTTTGCCTATTATTATCTCTGAACTGGACTATGACTTGTTGGATTCCGATTTTGATACAAGTGATCGAAAACAAATGTGAGGTTCCAGCTTCTACTGATTGGTCCCCAGCTAATCGTGGTACTGACAATGTTCGCCAGGTAGGACTGCCACTTAACAATAAAAAGAAGTAGAAACCAGATTGCAATGCACTGCGACCGTGACCGCCACATGAAGACAGCCTGGCAGCAAGCCTGCGGCACATTCTTGGCAAACTTGCAGCCACAGCATGCAGCAACAGACGTTTTATGTTGATTTCTGTGTGAAACCATTGCTTTTCAGAAACTGTCTTTGGGAAAAAATATTCAGCCCTCAAAGAGTTAATATTCTAATGAATGAATCATTCAAACCAAAAATGCTGTTGACTTAACAAGGGGGACATCGGAACAAACAAATTTCAAATAGCATTTTGGATCTGCAAACACAACAAGCTGGACCTGTGCCATTACGTGCCATTAAATGCAATACAACTGAGCAGATCTGACCATGTGGGATCGACAGCAGTAGCTCTCTTATTGAAACCAGAAGCTCTTAAAGTATGTGTGTTTGGAGGAGGCACTGTTTGTTTGTTTAATATATATCTATATATATATATGTTGTATACAGTATGTTATATATATGTTTGTTTATATTTATATATATACTGTATATATAAATATGTAATGTATATATTTCTTAAACTTCTATAAAGTTTTAATTTCCTCTGGGAAAAATATAAAGTATGTCTGTCTTGTAGCAGCAGTTTCAGATTTGCATGGGGGTTGCAGGGAAGAAACATGATAAGGCATTACCTTTAAAAAAAGTAGCCGAAAGACACCGGAAAGAAATTGCGATTATCCGTGTCTGTATCATTCTACGCTTCACACTCATTTGGATTACAAATTCATCCATCTGTTTATTACTGTTTTTCTGAATTTATGTTCTTGTCTCGTGCCTGCTTGTTCATGTGGCTTCTTCTTGGTTGGACACATCTTTGTCTAAGAAGTGCACCCAATCACTTCAAATTTTCATGCAACAACTGGAACCTGGTAAGGCAAGACTTTACATTTCTTTCAGAAGTTCTGTTCGCAGGTGGTTTCATTTCACTCACCATCCTCATCTGTATTTATTGTACTGGACCGTGCTTTGACTTTTGTGTTTATCATTGATTGTTTTGTATTCACTCTATTGTTGGGTTTTGTTAGTATTTATGTTAGTTAAATAATTATCATCATTAGGGTAAATTGGGTAGGGTTTGTATGCATGTTGGTTTTTAATTGTTATTCTTTATTAACAATTCATTTGTGTCACTGTTTTATGTGTCTCTGTTTGTCAGTATGCAAGCTGGGTCAAGGCTGGGCGTGTTCCTGGGCTCCCCAAAATAAAATAAACAAGTCACCTTGTTAATGACGGTGTGAATATGAGCGTGCAACCAATACAACCACTGAACTAACTGTCTTCAACACCTAATAGGTAATGTGTGGTGAGCATACTGGTGCAAGAATGGCTGCCATCACATCCATCAGGTGAATGCTACACACTGGCAGTGGTTGAAGTGGCTTCCTAATTTCTATGTAAACAACTTTGAGTAGGTTAGAGAAGCGCTATATAACCCTATCTACCTATCTAAATTAATTATTTTCAGTTTTTTATGTTGTAGTTAGTGTTATTTATTTAATGGTATCTATCTATCTATCTATCTATCTATCTATCTATCTATCTATCTATCTATCTATCTATCTATCTATCTATCTATCTATCTATCTATCTATCTATCTATCTATCTATCTATCTATCTATCTATCTATCTATCTATCTATCTGTCTATCTATCTATCAATGAGTGGGTGCAGGATTTAACTGAATCCAGGATGTTAGTGCCACCCCTTCAGAATTATAGCATAAATAAACATTTTTATGATTTTTGCTGTGGTCACACATACAACTGTTCCTAGGCTGACACATAAACATGTTTGTTCTTATTTTTTTCTTTAGGTCAGAATTTCTCTTTTATTGGAATCTCCAAGAACGTTTCTTTCTGAGTAGGTTGAAGTTAGAGAAAGAGTCCTGTCACTGATTAGCTCTGGAGTCCCCAGTTTAAGAGCTGTGTTTGTGTTGGCACCTTTGCTCTTGGTTGATATTAACACTGCTCTTTTCTTCCCAATATGCCAGTTTATTTTCTCTTGGCAATTAAAAAAAAAAAAAAAAACTTAATTTCCTGTTACAAGAGTTGGCTATGAATGTATCTTTTCTGGCCTGGGAGCAGATTCTGCTGTTTAAAAGCCTACACCAACTGATGCCATTTATGTTTTTGCAGTTTAAGGTGTAGTTTATCAATTCAGTTTCTTTATATCTGTCTATGACAGTCATTAACTGAGATTAGCAGGGCAAATGAGGACACACACAGTCAGCAAGGATTTAATGCCAAGTGTTCAGTGCTTTTGTTAAAACCAGTCCAAAATGTTCAAAAACCAGTGCAGTGAAAATAATCAATAAAATCCAAATGTGTTGAGTGGAGGTTAAATAGCAATGAATATATTCGATAAAAACGCAGTTAAAATCCAAGGCACATACTCCTTCTAAGAGCAGACACGAGCCCCAGTGCCTCTTTCCAAAATGTGGCGTTTCCTCAGCTTATCTCATCACAATGACTTTGCAGTATGAGGAGACATCCATTAAATCCCAGGTTTGGGGTCCGTAGATATCCCTGTTGAACTCCACTCATGTCACCCTATTCACGTGAACGTGCGATCAGCGTACCCGCCACCCATTTGGAACTGGCACACTCCGAGACCCGATTATTTATTTAAAAATCACGCTTTGCTAACGGTGGCACAGTGGTAGTATTGCTGCCTCACAGTAAGGAGACCTGGGTTCACATCCCAGGTCCTCCCAGTGTGGAGTTTGCATGTTCCTCCTGTTTCTGCGTGGGTTACCTCAGGGTGCTCCAGTTTCTTCCCACAGCCCAAACACATGCAGGTTAGGTGGACTGGTGATGCTAAATTGGCATCAGTGAGTGTGTGTGTGTATTTGCCCTGCAATATACTGTACTAGCACCCTGTCCAGAGTTTGTTCCTGCCTTGTGCCCTTCACTAGCTGGGAAAGGCTCCCGTGACTGTGGTAGGCTGTATCACAGGACTTTGGGGGACTAATAACTAGCTAGAGCAGTCTGATCTTTGTATAGGTTATTTGATTTTTAGAGCACTTACCTGCAGGGAAGTTGAGAAGGCTGTGGGAGCAAATGGCTGTGGTGGTGGTGGTATTGAGGCACACCAAAAACATTGTTGGCGGTTTTGACGTGGGTGAGGAGGCCTGTCATTCATGTTAATACGTGAGTGCCGGCACACCGACATCCTGGCATTACTTTATGCCATACTGGGGAAGGCTGTCCGTGTGGCCACAGGAGTTGCAGCAGGGTAACCAGCTAAAAATGGAGGCACGTAAGCAGAGCAGCCTTATGATTAAAAAGAACTCCCCAGGGAAGATTTTAAAAAATCCAATAGCAATGTCAGGAAGCTGCCTGAAGTTGGAGGTGTGTGCACATGAGAGTGTGTGTGTGCCGGCAGCCCAAAATATAGGGTGACTTCTGCCTAGAACGAGGCTATAGTGAGCGGAAGGCCACCAATCCATGGGGTAAGTGTAAGAGTTGAATTTGAACCCTGGTCCAGTGTGCACCTGGCATGTGTCTGAGTCTCCTATCCTTCTGAAAGAATGCTTAAAAGCTGACGCTGTTATTTTATTATTCACTATGATAAATGTTATTTTGTTATTTTATATAAACCCTTAAGAGAATAATGTTATATTTATGGCATAACCTGTCTTCTATAATACTAAGTTTCCTGTTTTTGTACCCAGCTGGATCATAATATATATAGGCCATTGTTCTTTATTTTAAACCATGAAAAACAGGGTATACATGGTGAAATTCACACATCTCCTAAAATAATACATTTAAAATGTCATGTACATCCTAAGCAAACAGGACTGACTATCAATGAAATTGTGGTCATCTAAGGTATCAACATCTGCCATGTCCCGTTAGCAACTAGGTGTAACCAATAATGTTAAAAGTTTTCTGATTATGTAATTAAATTTCTTTTAAAGAATTTCCCCTTGGGATTAATAAAGTATCTATCTATCTATCTATCTATCTATCTATCTATCTATCTATCTATCTATCTATCTATCTATCTATCTATCTATCTATCTATCTATCTATCTATCTATCTATCTATCTATCTATCTATCTATCTATCTATCTATCTATCGAATAGTGACCTAATCAATGGACTGTGTATAGAGGACACTTTTTCTTTGCAAAAACTCTGATATGATGCTTTTTGCCTCTTCGGAGATTTAGATAAAGAATAACAATTGAGGCTTTCTCCTGCCTGTGTTTTATTGCACAGGGGGTGTCTGTATTCATCATTTTCTTCCACATAAATAAAGTGTCTTTTTATTATACTAAGTACTTTTCACAGGCTCTTCCCCCAAACCAGTACTCTCAATAACCGATCTCCTCTCCTCTTCCTCCAGGCAAGCCTTGACCTCCACATCCCGACTCCAACTCACCTGGCTGAGGTCAAATTACTTCTTTTAAGTTGAGCCAGTAACATAGCACTGGGTGCCAGAAGCACTTCCAGGTGATGTGGAAGCCCCATGAAACAGGGAGCTCATCTCTCTGTGGCACCCAATGACACAGACAGGGCTGTCCTTCAGGACTACAAATCCCATGAATCCCTCTGGTGTTTATACTGGGGCCATGCCAGAGGAGCACTGCCATCTGTTGTAGTGGGGAAGGAACTGCTCTTGACAGACAGCCTCACCAAGGCCATCCATTAATCTGCCAATTTAGATAGATAGATAGATAGATTTATCCGACTTGGATAATAATCAAGCTTCATCCCAACCGAGTTATGCCTCCATATATACAATAGCGTATAGATGTTACCTGCTCAGTTAAGGCACGAAGAGGCACATCGAGTTAGCTTTCAAACTGAGCGGGTTTCAAATGTCAGAGCAGAGTTTTGTCTTTTAACCAGCTTGTTGACTTATCCCTTCCTACCAACAAAAACAAAGGTTGTTGCCCCAGAAAGGAACACAGAGATCAATTGATTTCCTTTTTTTTTAAAAAAAAGCAGCCATGGCCAAAGCCCAAAGCCCACGCAGATGTTGCAATACAGCCAACTGCTGAATAAAAAGCTCTGCCTGTTAAAGCAAGACTTGTTATTCATCATGGGCTATGCAAGTGTCCTAATCCTGCTGTGCTTTCCAGCCCTGCTTGGAGCTCATTTTGTGATCACGGAGATTGAGGTAGGCCTCAAACAACTCAAGGGACAAACTTTCTTTCACCTCTCCATTCCTGGCTAGTCAAGGATCCTTCTTTTGTTAAACGAAATGCTGAGCTTTTGCAGCCACGGATATATCCAATGGGGCTAAGTCTCTTTATTGTCTTCTTCTTTTCTTCTTTATCAGGCTTTGAATCAGCAGCCAAGTGTTCGATCTCCACAGGTGAGATATTTTTTTAACTCCTCTATATCTCAGCAGCAGCCCTTCAAAGCTGTAACTGTTAAAAGTGAACAGACAGGTTCTGGAGGCCGGATTAGACGACATCAGGCTGTTTTAGTGAAATCAGGGATTAACAGGTTAGCAAATGACAGCAGATGTCCATCGTTTGAAAATGAAATTAGGGTGGCAGGGAAATCTGAACTCAGCAGTGTGAGCAACAAGTTGAATAGGACCTCAAATAAAATCAACAAGAAACAGTTGTCTTAAAATAGCAGGCTTCAGGAATAAGAGTGTGAGATGAGATCAGGATTTAACAGTCAGGGAATCAAAGGTAAATGTGGGCATGAAAGTTGCTAGCGAGGGCATCAAATGAAATTGAAACTCAGGAGTGTGAGCAGCAAAGGAAACATATTCTCACAAATCTGAACACCAAATAAAATCAGAGGTTTTAGTTCTAATCAGTGCTAAAAACCAGCAGGCTGAAGCACGAATCAAGTCATGATAGGAATTAAATGAAAATGGGCATCGAAACAGGGCATGACATGCAATTAGAAATTGGCAGCAAGATCCATCCATTATCCATTAAATAAGTGAACTAAATAAGTCTTCATTAACATCGAGCTGAAATGAAATCTAATGTATGTTGTTAGAGTACCAAAAAGAGGCTGGGCATGGGGATAAAGTTATAAAATGGCAGGCCCAGTAATGACACTATCAAATGAAATCAGCATTTAACAGGCAGCAAGTCAAATGTTCTGTGGATGTGCTAACATCAGGGGAGTCAAATGAAATCAGATGTTAGGTCTTCAGTATGGTAGACCTCGGATAAAATCAAACTTGGTGTTGACCTCAAGTAGTCTCAAACAACAGAATCAACTGAAAAGTACACAAGTGGAGAGGGAATTCAATGAAATCACCATTTAAGAGGGAAGTAGGTCTCTAATAATTTCTCCATAGACACAAAAAATGGATGAAAGTTTGTTTTAGGGGTATATTATAATGTTCATGATGGAGTTGCCTGATCTTGCACCCAAATCTTAACACACACACACACGGGCCGTACTCATTTAAGCACTGATTATGAATGATGGTTGTACTGCAGGTCACTCTTCAGAACTCCACATAGGGACTTAATAGCTTCCGTGTGAACAACATCAAACAAATTTAAATATTAGACAAAGATAACCCAAGTAAACACAAAATGCAGTTTTTAAGTGATATTTATTAACTTAAAAACTATCCAAACCTACATGGCCCTATGTGAAAAAGTAATTTCTTAAATCATGAAGTAACTGTGGTTAATCACATTTTTTGGAAAGTTGAGTTCAATTTCAACAGTGGCGAACCTTCCCAGGAGTGGCTGGCCTACAAAAATTACCCCAAGAGTACAGCGACGACTCATCCAAGAGGTCACAAAAGAACCCAGAACAAATTCACTAGCCAAACCCAGGCCTGATTACTGCCAGACCTTAAATGGAACCTAACAGACAAAGTGAAGTAGGCCAAAATATCCCAAAAAGGAAGACATCATTCTGCGATCTTAAGAAATTCAGAAAAAGATGAGAAACAAAGTAATTGACATCCGTCAGTCTGGAAAAGGTTACAAAGCCGTTTCTAAAGCTTTGGGACTCCAGCAAACCATGGTGAGAGCCATTATCCACAAATGGAGAAAACATGGAACAGTGGCTGGCCTACAAAAATTACCCCAAGAGTACAGTGACGACTCATCCAAGAGATCACAAAAGAACCCAGAACATCTAAAGAACTGCAGGCCTCACTTGCTGTAAGTGTGTGTCCTCATTGACCTGGCTCATCTCAGTACATGATTATCGGCGGTTTGGGTCCCAAAAACAAGACGGGAGCATGGAGCCGACCCAGACTGTCACAAGGACACAACACTGGCTAAATCACAGCAATGGGCAGAATTTCTTTCCCAATCTTCATTGCAGTCCCACATTTGCTTCTGTTGGCTTGATCTGCACTTGTTGTGTGGCTTGTAAGTAAGAAGTGTTGGTCACCTGCGCTCCAGGTCATTTATTAATTTCTTTTTCTTTTTGTAGCCGCTCTCTGGATCAGTTGTGCATGTTATATTCATAAATGGGTCTCGAGGAGCGGTGCAGTGGTGCAAAATGCGGACGTTGTTTGTCGGTGCTCTCCTGTAGGCACACCTCAGCACTTTGATGTATGAGTATCTCATCGTCTCACGGGGAGTATCTTGAAGATAACGGAAAGGGAATTGCTATAAATTTCATAACAAAGTTTTAGTTTAGGAACATTCTTTTATTTTTCATTTTAAACACCAGTCAATAGACCTCACAGAAAGTTGTAGCAACTGAGAAACTTTTATAATAAGCTCAAATGCATTTACATTCAACTCTTTCATCTTTGCCATTTGTTTCTGAGTGGCAAATTAGACAAAATGTGCAAATGCATAAATTGTAAAAATAATGGAATGAATTGTGAAATGCATTTGCGATTTGTAAAGAACTTTGAATAATGGCAAAAGGTTAATAAAAACCTGAATTGTATTACTTGCCAGTCCCTGCACCTTAATGGACATAACTGCAGTAGAACAGACGTACACAGCAACATGGGGAAAAAAAAATAACAAGTAACCTAAAAGTAATTGTTCACTTCCATAACAGAAATAATTTACAAAAAAGACATTTGAGTCGTACTACACCTCTAAAGCGTTGCACACTTCGTTCGAACCGTCAGTGCTGGTTTGGTAATGAAGCACAACCAAGCCCTCTGCTCATGGTGGTCTAGGAGGTGCGGACTCAACAATGCCTCTGCCTCCTTGTGCAATTACCACAACAAAGCAATGACTTTATTATGAAACAGACTTAGAACGTCCAACAAAATCCAAGGCAGCATGTGTGAAATGTGAAAGGTGTAGTAGAGACAGAAAAACAACATAGATAAATAAATCTATTATAAAAAAAAAATCTTGCGACGAGACGTGATCTTTTGAAGAGAGACACTTTCACATCCCACGAGATGGACAAGTCACGTCATACTTAACAACCTTTGGAAGCAAGTCCCGTGATACACATCCAGAGCAGGTTAGAGGTAATGGAAGTAGGAAAATTCAAAAGTCTCCAAAAAATGAGAGTAAAGATCGCAATACTGCAAACAAACGGAAATTATTACTCAGTGAAATAATGGAAAAGCAAAAAGAGATCACATGGTGTTTGAGGATGTCTGGGGGGACAAGAGAGACAAGGCAGTGAGACAGAAGGACAGCTGCTGTACAGGCTTTTAAACCTTTGAAGTGTCGCGTGACATGGTGGCGCAGTGGTAGCGCTGCTGCTGCCTCGCAGTAAGGAGACCTGGGTTCGCTTCCTGGGTCCTCCCGTCGTGGAGTTTGCATGTTCTCTCCGTGTCTGCGTGGGTTTCCTGCGGGTGCTCCAGTTTCCTCCCACAGTCCAAAGACATGCAGATTAGGTGAACTGACGATCCCGAATTGTCCCTAGTGTGTGCTTGTGTGTGTGTGTGTGTGTGTGTGTGCGCCCTATGGTGGGCTGGCACCCTGCCCAGGGTTTGTTTCCTGCCTTGCGCACTGTGTTGGCTGGGATTGGCTCCAGCAGACCCCCGTGACCCTGTAGTTAGGATATAGATGGATGGAAGGAAGTGAGTGAGTTTCCCATTGTATCACTGTTTAAGAGGGGGTTTCAGAGGAGCGACCTCGTCTCCTTGGGGTGCAATCAGCCCCCTCTTCACAATGGTGAGCGAAGTGAGCGGGGGGTGAAGCCCCCTAGTAAATAAATAAATAAATAAAATTCAGCATCCTGGACAAAGGTTGTGGATACAGTTCAGCCATGACATAGGCCTCATGCCCACTATACCACAGCCTGCTGCTCTGATAGGATATTGAAAATACATTAGAATGCTGGAATGTTTTATCACATTTCCTGTTAGGACCTTATAATTGTGGATTTTGTAGCCTCCTCTTTTTTCCTGTTTGTGATACATTTAAGTGAATACAGTAATCCCTCGCTATATCGCACTTCGCCTTTCGCGGCTTCACTCTATCGCGGATTTTATATGTAAGCATATTTAAATATATATCGCGGATTTTTCGCTGCTTCGCGGGTTTCTGCGGACAGTGGGTCTTTTAATTTCTGGTACATGCTTCCTCAGTTGGTTTGCCCAGTTGATTTCATACAAGGGACGCTATTGGCAGATGGCTGAGAAGAAACCCAACTTACTTTTCTCTCACTCTCTCTTGCGCTGACTTTCTCTGATCCTGACGTAGGGGGTGTGAGCAGGGGGGCTGTTCGCACACCTAGACGATAGGGACGCTCGTCTAAAAATGCTGAAAGATTATCTTCACGTTGCTACCTTCTGTGTGCAGCTGCTTCGTGAAGCGACATGCTGCAAAGTGCTTCGCATACTTAAAAGCTCGAAGGGCACGTATTGATTTTTGACTGTTTGTTTCTCTCTCTCTCTCTCTCCCTGCTCCTGACAGAGGGGGTGTGAGCTGCCGCCTTCAACAGCTTTGTGCCGCGGTGCTTCGCATACTTAAAAGCCAAACAGCCCTATTGATTTGTTTGCTTTCCTCTCTGTTTCTGACAGTCTGTGCTCCTGACGCGCACTCCTTTGAAGAGGAAGATATGTTTGCATTCTTTTAATTGTGAGACAGAACTGTCATCTCTGTCTTGTCATGGAGCACAGTTTAAACTTTTGAAAAAGAGACAAATGTTTGTTTGCAGTGTTTGAATAACGTTCCTGTCTCTCTACAACCTCCTGTGTTTCTGCGCAAATCTGTGACCCAAGCATGACAATATAAAAATAACCATATAAACATATGGTTTCTACTTCGCAGATTTTCTTATTTCGCGGGTGGCTCTGGAACGCAACCCCCGCGATGGAGGAGGGATTGCTGTACTTCTGTTTAAATGCTGTGTCAAATGACTCACCTACTTGTTAGTCTATGGCACTTTTTGCTACCATTTATGATAAAAGTGCTGCTCTGTGTGGCTCTCCATCACCACCCTTAACACTGATGAATCATTTTGTGATGTCGTCCTTTCTGATTTTTCTTCCTGGCCACCTCTTAAATTGCTCTCAGACTGCTTGAATTTAAGATCAATGGATGTTAATACAGAGCAGCAAACTGGCAAGTGAGGAGTGAGAGAAGCAGGCCTCAGTCTATGAGGAGAATCAGTCTGACTCGTCAAAACGGTTGCATCAAATAAAATGAAATGAAACGAATGTCCATTATGTGAAACTACGCAGGCTTCATACAGTAATGGACAATCAAAGCTTCATGCCTGGTGAGCCATAACAGTAAAGGTGCCAAAGTGGTTCTTCAGAATAATGCCATAGAGGAACTGTTTATAGATCCTAAACATCTACATGCGGTTCATAGCAGAACATTTTATTTAGAACTGTAACAGGTTTTGGAAATAGCCATGACTTGTAAAATACCAGTGGGTTTGTGATTTTCAAAGGGCTCTTGCCACATACACTAACACAGGCCAAGTTCAGGTTTTCTTAATCTTTTGGTATTCCAGTTGGTAGCCTACTACAGTTACAGATTTCTGTTTTTTTTACTGTTTTTCTTGATCTCTATGATGCAATTCTCACATCAGGAACTTCATTCTCACCACTTGTAATGCAGTTCTCAAAACAGTTCAGGTATTTCTCATAAGTGTGCAAAATCCACTATAACAATCCAAACCTTTTTCACGTATCAAAGTCAAATCAATCTCTTCAACACCGTGACCAATGAATAAAAACCTGTCACCACTGTTTTACTGAAAGAACCTTTTCAAAGCCCAAAGGAACAATTTCATATGCAAGAAGCCCTACACAGAGCAAAATGTCTCTTTGTCAAATGATGGATCAACGAGGAGGAACCATACAACCCAGTAAAGTACAATTAATCACAATTAATAAGACTGCGCTACACCAAGCATACTGAATATTCATTACTAACACTAAACCTGTCTTTTTATTACAGAAAAGGAGCACCCATGATGTGGTAAGTCTAATTAAACATTTCTGTAGCAGCAGTGGGTTTGATGACAGTGCAGGATGGAACAAGGCGGTCACATTCATCAAACGATGTCACAGATTAACTCGTGTTTTTGAATTACATGGAGAATGGGCAGTAGAAATTCCGAAGGAGCAGAGTGAATGGAGCCTCTACTTAGGCATATCAAGGACAATGACCTGACACGACTGCCATTGCTGTCACCAGTGCCTTCATATGCCGGGGACATTTTGCAGACTGTGACCTTTTATGTCATTTTTCATCTCCAAGATCTTTTGTTGCATTGCATGAAATAAAGTGTTGCCTAAGCATTGACAAATATAGGCACATTGTAACACATACATTTAATCATTAACTTAGAATGAAATCATGTTAGATCGTGATAGATAGATAGATAGATAGATAGATAGATAGATAGATAGATAGATAGATAGATAGATAGATAGATAGATAGATAGATAGATAGATAGATAGATAGAACAATAATTTATTTTAGCAAATACCTTCAGGCTATTCTCAAGCACAAACCCAAGCACAATTTCTTCTTCTTTCACTACCGTCCTATTCTTCCTCTCCTTCCACTCTTCTAGGTGAGTGTTGTCCTCCACCTCCCAGCTGTGACTGTCCGGATCACTGTGAGGTGACTCCTATCATACGATATCCTGGAGTACTTCCAGTGTCAGCATGTTGCCCGAGGCGGCACCTAGGGACCCTAACTGGGTTGTCCCTCAAGACTATAGGTCCCATGATACCCTACGGGTATCCAGATTGGAAGGGGACTGCCACCCCCCATGTTGGAGGATAAAGTGTCCCAGTCCATCTACTACACCTCAACTGTCCCAACTGGGATGGGATGGGATGGTTGGGTTGCTTTTTCCATTACGCTGTCCATCCACCCATTATGGCCTCCAAGCAGGGTAAGACAGCACTGCCCAACATACTCGGGACGCCAGTGTTTCCGTGTCACCACTCACAACTGACAGACAGACAGATAGCCAGATGCTTTGAGGTGCAGTGGTTAGTTAAGCCTGCTTCTTCACAGGCTGGTGTAAAAGGGATTGATTCCCATTTTTGGCCCCCGTCAGTATGGAGTTCGCCAGTCTCTTTATGTCAGCACGTCTCATCTTCACTTTACAAAGATTTGAATGTAAGGTTAATTGGTAACTCTTAGTTGCCCTGGGAAAGGTGGGCAGGATGTATGAGAGTACCCGTCATTGTGATCCCAGTCAGTGTTGGATCCATCCTTGCTGCCTGTTCTGCACAGAGAGATTTCAGGTCTGTAATTAAAAAGTGGGCTCAGAAGTTTGATTTCTCTGGCTGTCTCTAACTAACTTTTGATAAGTGCTGTATATAAATAGTCAGACAGATCATTTCATAAAAAGTATGCATTAACCCCCATCTCCCAGTGTGAAGACGTGGGGTCCTCTCCGCTGTGAGATGAGTGTAACCAGTAAAGAGCCACAATTATTCTTGACTATATGGTGGTCTTCTCATTTCCAAGCTGATGGTGTTTTCTTCTCATCCAGAGTGCCTTTGATGTTGAGGTCTACAGCGTGAAGGTGGACTGTAAGGTCACCTCCAGGTTTGCCCACAATGTAATGAGCAGTCGTGCTGTTAACCGGGCCAATGTGTCTAAAGAGGCGAATTTCAAAGTGGAGCTGCCGAAAACTGCTTTTATTACCAACTTCAGCATGTGAGTACCATATTTCAGTAATCATGTCAGAAAGAAAGTAACTATTTAGAAAATGTAACAAGTATCATCAGCTCCTTGTTTTCAACTTGGTTCTTATTTGTGTTTTATTTTAGGTCCACATGTTGCACTAGTACTCTATAATAAGCCACACAATTGAGAATGTTTTATCTTTTCATGGAGATGCATTTTCTCCTTCCCTCTTGGTCACAACTATTAAGTGACAGCTGACTCTTTTCATTTAGATTGTGCCGCTTAGCGAGACAGAAGGTGGTCACATTGCTGCTGACATGTTTTAATTCTGCAATCTCACTCACTCTGTGTTCTTTCAAACTCAGGACAATCGATGAAATGGTTTACGTCGGAGTTGTCAAGGAAAAGGAGGTGGCCCAGAAGCAGTATGAGCAGGCCGTTTCGAAAGGTCAAACTGCAGGACTGGTCAAGTAAGAACTCATCCTCATGTTAGCAGAATGGAAACAAAATGTGTCTTTGTTACACTTGATCTTGAGGTTTTCCAATACCAGAACTTTCATTCGTCTAGTTAACTCATCGTCTTGTTCTTCTAGGGCCTCGGGCACGAAAATGGAGCAGTTTACGGTTTCTGTGAATGTTGCTGCTTTTAGTAAAGTCACCTTTGAGTTGACTTATGAGGAGCTGCTGAAGCGCCACAGAGGGCAATATGAAATGCTCATCCGGGTCAAACCCAAGCAGGTGGTTAATCATTTTGAGGTAAGTTTTAAAAATTACATTAAAATAGTTATTAAAGACGCATTGAACATTGGGTGTTGCAGCAGGTGGCACTGCTCCAGCATAGATAGATCGAATGAACGAACGAACGAACGAACTAACTAACTAACTAACTAACTTTATTTGTCCCCAAGGGAATATTTGGCTTTTTACAGAAAATCTTTAAATTAAAAATAATAAATAGGTAGATAAAAAAAATAAATAAACAAACAAGTAAGTATGTAAATAAATAGGATTTGCTCCAGCAGACCCCGTGACCCTGTAATTAGGATATAGTTGGTTGGATAATAGATGGATGGATAAATATATATATATATATATATATATATATATATATATATATATATATATATATATATATATATATATATATATATATATATATATATATATATTGTGAAATAGTACAGCCCGGACACAGACAGGCAGACACATTTAAAGCCATCACCCCACGTTTATTTACACAATAGTATCTACAAAGTCTTACGTGCTCTGCCACACACAAACCCCCACAGTCTCCCAAAGTCCAGGCTTCACTAAGCCACCTCTCTGTCTCTTTCTCTTCCTTCTCTCACACTCCAGGCCTCTCCTTGCCACCTCCTCTCCAACCTCGTCCAACTCCTCACCCGACTCCAGCCTTGATTGAAGGGAGGCGGCCCCTTAAATAGGCAGGCGGCTGATGTTCCACACCCGGCCACCTGCCACAATATATATATATAATATACAGACACACACATTTTGGTCTGAACACACACCAGAAGGACTATAAAACAAGAAAATTAAAAAGAAAAAAACTTCTGACTTGGCAGTCTCAGTGCCAGTGAGGCCTTATGCAGAGGTATTGCTGTTGGTATAAAGGAGCTGGCGTGGGGATTCTTGACACACTTCTGCTGAATGACCTGATGGCTGAAAGTCCTCAGTGTTGTTGTGTCAGAGAGAGGATGTGTAGCATTGTTCATAATGGCACTCAGTTTTGTTTTAATTCTCTTCTTCGTTATGACTTCCAGGGGGTCCACAGTGTGTCCCATAACTATGCTTGCTCTTTTAATTAGCTGGTTGATCCAGTGGGCCTCTCTTGAAGTGATGTTACCAGACTAGCCCACCACATTGTAGAAAATCCCACTGGGCATCACAGAGTTATAGAAGATGTGAACGATGCCAATTCCCAAATTAAAGGAACGCAGTCTCCTAAGGAAAAGGAGTCAGCTCTGCCCTATCTTATATAGTTCCTCTGTGTTCTGAGACTAGTCCTACCTGTCATTAATGTGGACCCCCAAATACTTGTAGGAGTGGACCACCACCACATCCACTCCTTGAATTGTGACCTGATGTAGAGGCTCTTTAGTTTGGTGAAATTCAGTCGCCAGTTCCTTGATACAGACAATTCTCTTTGCACCAAGTTCTCCACCTGACTCCTCTCCTCTGTCTCATCCCCTTTACCAGTATGCCCCATAAGTGCACAATCATCTGAGAATTCCTGCAAGTGATGTGACCTGCTATTAAATTTATAGTCTGAAGTTGTGTCCAGCAGGGGGCACTAGCTCCCAGGGAATGAGTTCTTTTGTAATTGTGGCGTGTTACTTAACCCGAATCTATATAGATATAACATAAAAGGCGATACCCTTCCCTAGTGATATGGTGGTAAGAAATCATGTAGGAGAAATAACTGCTTTGTTTAACGTCGGCTTACACTGCATGTGATACAAAAACGAATGAAGCCAGTGACAAAACCCGGTCCAGGAGTGTGGGGGCCCAAGGAGTCTGTCGGTGTCATCGGTGCAGCGGAAGTCATTTTCAGGAACAGACGGCAGTATCTCCCATCCATTCGTTGGCTTCAAAGGCGTGCTGAGCAATGTGCCAAGGCTTTATACTGTTTTCTTCACATGCAGCATGCAGGGCCCCCCTTAGGTAAACATGCAATTCCAAACAAGGCAAACGAAGGTACAATTCCATGCTGACTTAACAGACAGAAGTAGCACATTCTTACAGCTTCCCACAGTCTGACCGTGCATGGTGTCCATTTGTTCTAATCTGTCTTTTTGTCATATTGCTTGCATGACAATTCTAGTGTGCTTAATCTGGCTATGTGTCTGCTGTACCACATGCGAGTGATAAAAACAGGTTTTTATAAGATAGATGTGCACAGGGACATATTAAACTTCTGCTTACAGAGGTGTACAAAGTGAACTGAAACGCCTGTTCCTTGCGGTGCTCACATCCGTATCAGAAACACAGGCCTCGAGTCTCACAAGCTGCAGTCTGCCAGACACGTAGTCCATCATCCAGGACACCAGAGGCTCAGTCACCCGCATAGCTCTGAGTTTGCCCCTTAACAAAGATGTCTGAGTGGTATTAAAGGCACTGGAGAAATCACAAAACATAATCCGCACAATGTTACCAGCTTTGTCCAGGTGAGAATAAGCAGACAGACAGCTGCATCCTCCACTCCAATCTTTGTCCGATAGGCAGACTGCAGTGGTGTGACGACAGGAGTGCTACACAAGCATTTGTCTGCATTCTGTTGCCCGTATTTGACGCTCAGCAGATGGCGTTGCTGTTCTTCTTCTTCTTCCTATAAGAAGCCTCAGCAATGCGCTTCACTTTCAGCAAATTTTGCATCTGTTCATTACCTTTCTGCCATGCCTCCCTCTCGAGCAGTTTGCCATAAGAAAGACAAGAACCCTGATAACTTTGTGGAAATTGCTGCTACCCCAGGTTTTTGCTTCACCGGCACGTGTCACACCATAAGCTTTCAATTAAGACTGAAGTCAAGGTTCTAGACCCAGCGGTTTATCTAAGAGGAGTTATCAACTTAGACCTCAGTGTTAACATTTACAGTGCAGCATGCTTACATCTCTGTTATATGCCACTAGGGGGCGCCTGGATGGTTCAGAAGCCATGGTTTGCAGCACTTCCACCGCACCAGGAAGTGCTGCAGGAAGGTCATCAGGGAGCAGCTGGAGCACATCCGGGTGCTTTATAAAAGGGGCTGCCTCACTCCATTTTGGGAGCCAGAGTCAGGAGGAGGAAAACGAATCTTGCGAGAAGGGGGTAGAGGCGGCAGAAGAAACAAACAAAGTAAAGTATAGTTAAGGACTGTGTTGTGTGCAAGAAAGAACAGTAGAATAAACATGTGTGTGCTTTTGGACATTGTGTGTCCTTGGTGTCTGTCTGTGATCCCGGGCTTCTTTCACAACTTCAACATCCATGTTTGCAGTGTACCATACAATGCATACACCTCTGTTATACATCATTTGGTACTGGATTTGTAAAAGCAGTGTTAATGTTTGTGATGTGCCTTCTGTTGGAATGACATTTATTACTTCAAATGTTTTTGATGCGTCATCTGTTGGAATAACAAATGCAATGCATATATCTTTGTTATATGCCATTTGGTATGGGATTTGGAAAAGCAGTGCTATTGTGTGTGATGCACCATTTGTTGAAATGACAAATGCTATGCATTTTACTACTACAAATGTTTGCGTCATCTGTTGCAATGACAAATGCAATGCATAAATCTCTGTTACATGCCATTTAGTATGGGATTTGTAAAAGCAGTGCTAATGTTTATGATGCTGTATGCAGCAGGGGGCGCTAGCTCCCTGGTTGGAATAAGTTCTTTTTAATTGCGGCATTTTAAGTAACCTGAACCTGAATAGATATATAATAACGAGGCAATATCCCTCCCATAGTGATACGGCGATAAGAAATCATATAAGAGAAAATAACTTATGCCACGTAAATTGTCATTAAAGAAAGCTAACAGATGAGGAAGCCATAGCAAGACTATTATCGAAGTGGGATCTCGATATATACAGTCTGCCATTTTTGTCGCTGTGCTGGAAGGATTTTCAGGATCGGATGATGGTATCTCCCATCCGTTCGTCGGCTTCAAAGGTGTGCCAGGCAATGTTCCAAGGTTTTATACCCTTTCTTCATGGGCAGACACCTACTTAGGTAAATCATGCCGTTCCAAACAAGGAAATAAGATCCAATATCATGCTGACTCTATCACACAGGAATAGTACAATGCCCATTTTAGTAGTTGCCTATTTCTTGTCTTTCAATCCTTGCCTAGCAGGTCTAAATGTTGAGCCCCTGTGTGCTAAATCTGGACTTTAGCTGTACATGTGAGTGGATTTATAAAATAGTTTTTGTACAGAGCACAGTGACATATTAAACTCATGTACTTATAACAGATGCACCATCTATTGGAATGACAGATGCAATGTATTTTATCACTAAAACTTTTTGGGCCGCACCATCTGTTGGAATAACAGAAACATTGCAACTGGACGGCCACAGACACAGACACTTATCCTTTTATTAAGTTCAATAGATTCTAAATTCAAACCTTTCAATCAGAATCTGTTCATAGCATGCCCATTAGCTTAACAGGAATGGCCCTTACAGGAGCACTACAGTATGTAGCCAGAAGCATCAACTAGATGATGGTAATTCAGACACCCTTTATTTCAGACGTTACTGTCATATTATGTACCCCAGTGCAATTCCTACCCACTTTTGATTCAGCTTTTCCCTCTGCATGTATCGTTTCATTTGCATTTAATGTTCTTCTCCCTGGAATCCACAGAGGTGACACTTTAGGTTGGCAGCAGTTGGAATGTACAAAATACGTTTGTGGGGCTGATTTTACTGACTGGACTGCTGCTGTTTCCTGAGTGAACAGGCTGTTGACCCACCAGATGCTAAGTGATGGACAAGTCTTCCCATTACTAATAAAGAGGTCAAAACATGGCCACGTGTGGTTGTCCACCTGCATCTCATTCATCTTTGAGCAGCCTCTGACTAGTTGGAGGAGATTTGTCACTTTGTGTTATTTCAGGGTGTGTGTTTACAAAGGCCAGGGAGGTGAAGGAGCTGGACAAACCCTAATTCTTTGGTTACTTAAATTGCGGATCAGTGGGAGGCACCACCTTCTTAAAAGAGTAAATGAATGTCAGCACGATCCTGCGGGAGAGTCCTAGATGTACTAAAATCAGTTCTTCATTTCTGTAGATTAACGTGGACATCTATGAACCCCAAGGCATCCACTTCCTTGATGCTCATGGCACCTTCATAACGAATGACTTGTCACCGCTGGTTCAGAAGACTGTCACTGAAAACAAGGTGTTGTATTCTCTTTAAAACGAAACGTGGATTTGTAGGACAACATGAATAGTTTGATTAAGTGAATGATGAGTCCATTTTAAACATCAACATTACAAAGGTGTCCATTTCTCTGAATGCAAATGACATGATATTTTTATCTTTCAGGGTCATATTTTCTTCTCGCCAACCATGGATCAACAGAGGAGCTGTCCTCTCTGTGACACCACTCTCATTGATGGAGACTTCATTGTAAAATATGACGTGAACCGGGATCAGGCAGCTGGGAACATTCAGGTATGCAGAGAAGGAAAAAGCTGGCGTGTCATGAAGAGCGCACTGACATTACGACCCACTGACGCCATGATCAGACCGATTTGAACCTGTAAAGCAACTGCTTGTCAGGCAGGTCTTATTGTGAAAGATATGAGCTCATGTCCATTTTCCCACCTTTCCCACTCTCTTTCAGATCGTTAATGGATATTTTGTCCACTTCTTTGCTCCAGTTAATCTGCCCCAAATATCCAAGAATGTCATGTTTGTGGTTGACGAGAGTGGCTCCATGTGGGGAAACAAGATAAGGCAGGTAATCCACATGTGTGTGCTTTCTGATTTTATAAAGATGGGAGTGGAGGGGAACAGGGAACCACCTATTGTGTACATAGCAGAAGAGGACCACGTCATCTAAAAAAAATGATTACCGCAATTTGACAAGATGTTAACGAATGAAAAGTTGTGAGATGGTTTTGGTGAAGGACTGCTGGCTTTCATTAGAATATCTTCTTTTAAATTATAATCACCAGCACTGCCCAGCAGTTAGATTCCTAGGGTGTGTGTCTCCAGAAGATGGCGCTGTGCTGAGGAGAGAAGGCACACCACTGGGGCAAAGAAACACGACTGGCCTAAGATTGTTACCGAAACGTCTAAATACGATCGTCAAACCAAAGAGCAAGGCCAGGAGGCACAGCAAGGGCTCTAAAAAAAAATAGGGATTGGAGGAAATATTTGGGAGCGACATGTTGATGTTTTGTTCGGTTACTGCACAAAAATGGATAAGTCAGAGGTGAAGGTGTAATTCTTCACTGCATCACACAGTGTGTAGCCCAGGATGTTACTCCATAGCAACCTCACAGCAACCCAGAGGCATATCCCTAGAAAATGACAATGTCCATGAAATTCAAAATGGTGTCGTGGGAGAGTGCAAAAATAATATAACAACAATAAAACAGCTAAATGAATAAAAATAAATGGCAAAAAATGGATTCTGCAACTTTGAAAGCATTAAGGAAAATAAAAGGAGTAATATAAACAAGAGCCAATTATGACAGACGGGCTTGCCGAGATAATGGTATGTTCTGGTTTTGGGGGTGCCTGGGCCTTTTTTAATCTAATTGCAACTACTCCCCATAACCGAATGAGTTCTGTAAACTCTCTGTCATTAGATTTTAAAACTAATCTCAGCACCTCAGCAGAAGATGTAATGAAAAACAGAAAAACTCAACAAGTTGGCACTGAGGGTGATTTTCAGGTCCCTCTTTAGTCTCCCAGGTTAACGTAACCTAATTTGTCATGTCCTGCGATTTCTAGTTCTGTACTCTGACATCCTCGGTGACTGATAAAATTTCAGTAAGTGTTTTTAGACTTCTATGGTGGCGCGGAAGGGCAAGTGACAAAAAATGTAAAGGTGTGCCGCACACAATTAAACAAGGAGACACGCGCACTTAAGGTGATGCGCACATTCACAGGAATGCAGGCCAATACCTTATAGTTCAAATAACTGCCATTAATCCCTGGCCCCATCAATGCCAGTGTGAACTTTGCATGTTCTCCCAGTGTATTTGTGCCTTTCTCCAAGCACTTTGGCCTCCTTCCACAAGCATGTTGGTTGCTTATGCACTTTTTGGGGTGGCAGTGTCCTGTGCTATTCTGTATTCTGTCCCATACAAGGTTGATTCCTTACACCCTGTACATATAGGACAGGCTTCACTGCCTTAAGATATATGATAATTAATAAATACACGTCCTGGAAACTTTAATAATTTAGATTATTGGACAATTATATTCCATGCACCATATTTAATACAGTATAATTGTACCTTTACCTTCTGTCATTAACAATTAAGAACAGAATACTCCCTAATTTTGGCTGAGCCAGTCACTTTTTGAAGCCAATGTTAAATGAAAGTTTTAGCATATTTAGCAATTTCTTCTTTGAAAAAAAAAAAAAAGGTATATTTACATAAGCAAAAGTACACCCTTTCTGCATGTAACACCAAAGGAGTAACTGAAACTGGACCCCAGGGTCCAGAGCCACTCTGTTCAGTGCTGGAGAGACTTAATAACGGCTTTGGACACATTCACACTATTGAATGGAGTTTTTAAAAGAAAACAATTGTTCACATTGTTTATCGAAGCATCTCCATCCACACTATAATGGTCAAAAATACATCTGACGTCAATGTTCACCTACAATGGGCCTGCATGCATTGGCAGAAAAAAATCCTTGAAGTATTTGTAATGGTGCCATCCGCAGAATTTATCATAAAACTGTAAAGTATTTGCCTTTTGTGCAAAGCATGGAGCATTCAAACTGTGCAAAGTATAATTCAGATGTATACAAGTAAGCAGCACAACGAGCGCCATAGAAAGCAACTCCTCAACGTCTGCTATGTTGGGATATGAATTTCTTACGTGAAGGAAGCAGAATCCGATCAAGGAAGAGCAAAGAAATAAGCACAAACCAATCAAAGTGTGATTAGAATCTGCATTTTTTTAACAGTCTACACTTTCACCCATTCACATTACAACGCCAAGCCCGCATTTTCAGAAGTGTTTTGTTTTTGGGGAAGTGCAGAAGAAAGGTGAAAACAGAGAGTAAGATCTGCATTTTTAAATAAACAACAACAATATGTATTTATATAACACATTTTCATATAAGTGATGTAGCTGAAAGCGCTTAACAGGATGAAGAAAGAGAAAAAAAGACAAAATATAAGAGTAAAATTTGGCAATACTAATTAACATAGAACAAAACTAAGGTCCGATGGCCAGGGAACACAGAAAAAACAAAAGAAATACTCTAGACGGCTGGAGAAAAAAAAAATCTTCAGGGATTCCGAGGCCACGAGACCACCAAGCCCCCTCTAGGCATTCTACCTAACATACAGTAAGTGACCTCAATCAGTCCTTATGGTTTTCAGGCTTCACGTGGAAGAACTTGATGATGATGGTCATGTGGACCTCTGGCCTTTAATCCATCAATGTAGGGACATCACGGTGCTTTGATCAGGTGGTGGTGGCGCAGATCGCCACCACAGAAAACCAGAAAAAGAACAGCAGAGAAAGTAGGGGTTGGTACGTATTTCGGAACCCTATGTAAACCTAGTATTAGGATGGGGCCATAGACTGTGATCATTTTTACAGTTTATCAGGCTAAAATGATGACATTAAGTCACTAACTGGCATCGTACAGGGGCAGCTGGGTGACAATCAACTCGGCGAAAGACAACTCGGTGAAAAGACAACTTGACGAAATACAATCCAGCGAAAAGACAACTCGGCAAAAGACAACTTGGCGAAGAGACAACTCGGCGACATCCTTTACCTGTTAGGTAATAGTTAGGTTCATAATTTTGGTTGCAGCAAATAATGTAAGATAGAGTTTGTTCCATCTGCAGAATAAACTTCATTCGTCAATTATATAAATTTATTTTCAACATTTGAAATCACATTGTCATTTAAATATAATTAAAAAATCTTTTTGAACCTAACTATTACCTAACTGGTAAAGGATGTCGTCGAGTTGTATTTCGCCAAGTTGTTTTTTCACTGAATTATCTTTTGCCGAGTTGTCTTTTCGCCGGGTTGTCTTTCGCCGAGTTTTCTTTTCGCCGAGTTGACTGTCGCCCAGTTGCCACCGAACCAGCTGGCATGGCATACTATTTTGATCATTATTAGAATTCTGAAGAAATTCAAACAGAGCTTATTGAGTTCTCAATTACATGCAATGCCAATCAATGCTTCAAATATTTCATACAGTTGCAGGTTCTTCCAGTGAGTTTTAGTTGATACTCAAAGCTATTCAAATAACTCTTCAAATTCTCCATATCTTATAAAATAGCTGTGTGTTTTCAGAGTTTGTGACTGGCTAATGAAATCATTGTTTCTTTTAGACCAGAGAAGCCTTTCTTGTCATTATGGATGATGTCCATGAAGATGACTACTTTAATATCATAACGTTTGATCACGACATTCGGCCCTGGAAAAAGACCCTCGTCAAAGCTACATCTGAAAACATCCAGGAAGCCAAAGAGATTATCAAGAAGATTGAACCCAGAGGAAGTAAGTCACCTACACTAGGATTTAAACCTATCATGATCTCGTGGTGCTTCTGTCTAGTATGATTGTGGTGACAAAGTGAAATCTGTTTGGAAAACCTGTGCTGACCTTCACAATGACAGGTGAGCTTTGATTTAGGAGTGTCTGCCTTGTGAATGAGTTATTTTTTTTTCTTAATAAAAATGCACAGGCTTTGGAAGACAGTAGAATTAATGTGATGTTAAATCCTAACACATGTACAGTAACTGTTTGGTGAAAAGGAATGCCTAAGATATTTGGAACAGGCCTTAGCTTTTACTTTCTGCATTTCTAGATGTGGTTAGTAGTTCTGAACTTGTGCAAATAATCAAAATGAACAGAATGTGTTCAGTGCTACACTTGTACTCCTCGCCTTCAAAGATTCACTTGTTACATCTACCTTAAGACGTGCCCACATACAGTGTATCCAGCAGGTATTCAGACTCCTCCACTTTCTGCACACATTATTGTCATATTGTTCTTGGATTTCATTCTCCACGCAAATTAAAGCAAACAAGAGGAACCTGAACACAACTTGGAGTGCCAGAGTGAAGGATCTGAGTACTTACAGAAAGGAGAGATTTTGGCTTTTTACAAACTTTTCTAAAAAGGTTTTCACATTGTCATGATGGGTTATTGAGTGCAGCTTGATGGGTAAACATGTAAATTTTATCTATCTAAAATTAAATTTACAACACAGTAAAGTGTGCAGCAAGTGAAAGGGTCTGAATACTTTCTGAATCCGCTGTATACATCCGTGCTGTAGACAGGCCCACATGATGTGTATAGTAGGTGATTTAGCTGGAATAAAAGAAAATGAGAGACCCTTAAAGGAGGGATAAACAAAGGAAAACAGAAAGAGAATGCTAACATAAGCTCAAATATCTAATTGGACCTTCCTCCAGTTGAACCCCCCCCCCCACCAACTCCTTGTTTCTCTTCCTTATAGAACTCCTTATAGAATTCCTGCCTGACATTCATCAGATAGATAGATAGATAGATAGATAGATAGATAGATAGATAGATAGATAGATAGATAGATAGATAGATAGATAGATAGATAGATAGATAGATAGATAGATAGATAGATAGATACTTTATTAATCCCAAGGGGAAATTCACATACTCCAGCAGCAGCATACTGATAAAGACAATATTAAATTAAAGAGTGATAACAATGCAGATATACAGACAGACAATAACTTTGAATAATGTTAATGTTTACTCCCCCAGGTGGAATTGAAGAGTCGCATAGTTTGGGGGAGGAACGATCTCCTCAGTCTGTCAGTGAAGCAGGAAAGCGACAGCAGTGTGTCGCTGAAGCTGCTCCTCTCTCTGGAGATGACACAATATTTAGTGGATGCAGTGGATAAGAGAAAATAACTTAGCTTTCTTTAATGACGATTTACGTGGCATAACAGATGAGGAAGCCATAGCAAGACTATTATCGAAGTGGGATCTCGATGTATACAGTCTGCCATTTTTGTCGTTGCGCTGGAAGGATTTTCAGGATCGGATGATGGTATCTCCCATCTATCTAGATAGATAGATACTTTATTAATCCCATTTGTCCAACTCTTGACTTTTTCAGCCATTTACAATACCCCTGCAAGACCCTTGCAAGTTGTGGTTAGCTGGACTGTATATGGCAGCAGAACCAAAGCTGTACTTGAGACCACCCAGGAGCACACCTGAGATTGGACTCCCATTTAAAAAGCCGAGTGTTGCCTTTTTTAACAAAGTGTAGGGCCCATACATTCTGCCCCAAGGCTGCTTTCTGCCACCTTCTTGTTCGACAGAAATTCCTGTAGGACCCTGGAGATTCATCTCATCATTGTAGCACTAAGCCACTTTTATGTGTGTATTTTTGTCTGGTTTGGGATTTTTGCACATAGGGATTTCATTTTTGAGTTTTCATTTCTGTTTATGTTTTGAGGGTGTTGTATGTTATGAATGCCATGCTGGCTGCTCTTCATCATGTTCCTGTTCACATTGTCTTAAGAACTGAAATTACTGATGTCACTGCTACTTCTCTCCATATATAAAATCCAAGCATCTGTCTGTCCGCTTTTCACAAGAGAACTACTTAACGGATTTAGATTGGGTTTTTTTCTATAATTTGCTTGAACATTCCGTTGATTTTTCGACTTCTCTCATTGCACTAAGAATTGCAGTTTGCTTGCAGGAGCAATATATTCACTCTAATCCAAGACAGAGGCTGCAGGCCGAGGGTAGGGGGAAGAGTGACGTCAGGAATAGGGACTCGGTCTACCTCTGTGTTTTGGAGTGTACCTTTCCTCCTCTTACCTAGCGAACCCTTTTTGTTTATTGATTTTTAAAGTTTGTCCTGTTCCACTACTACACAGGCGGAGCCGCCGGGGTAAGGCTAGTCTAAAATAAATATGGCAGCATGTGGCAAGTTCAGTATTCCTCAGTAGTTTGCTTCTTTCTCAAGTAGGCTCTTGTTTTAGGTTTGTTCTGTTTATGATGCTCATAGAGTGACCATAAAAATCGTCCTCACAGGTGGCGCAGTGGTAGTGCTGCTGCTTTGCAGTAAGGAGACTGTGGAAGAGTGTGGGTTCGCTTCCCGGTTCTTCCCTGTGTGGATAGCGCTTTGAGTACTGAGAAAAGCGCTATATAAATGTAATGAATTATTATTATTATTATCCTTCTTAATTTGATGATCTTGGATATTCTTCATCCAGGGCATGCTTTACAGTGGGTGGACCACCCTGTCTAATGTCACTGGCTTGTAACAGAGCAGTCCAAAAGAGACAGTTTTGTCAACCTTAGATTGCTGCTTGACCGTTGCTTTGTTTAAAATTGCTGAGTAGGATGGACATCTGATTCCAAAACAATGGGCATTAATATGGAGTTGTGACTCTAACTGGTACTTGTGTTTCCTGACCTGAGTGCTGCTTTCAGCATTGTGGACCACAATATTTTTTATAAACAGACTTAGTTGTTGTGTAGGCACATCTGGCTCTGCCTTGGACTGGTTTTCCTCTTATTTAATGGGTGGACGTTTTTCTTTTGGGATAAGCGCAACTCACCTGTTGTTGCACTCCTCACCTGTGCTGTACCTCAGGGACCTATTCTGGGCCTGATTTCATTTTCTTTATGCATTTTACCTTTGGCACACATCATAACGATCTTTTGAGGGTGTTTCGTATCATTTTTATGTTGACAATAATTGTTTTCTCTGAAGCCTCGAGATCTGTCTAGGCTGTCCTCTCTAACAGAGTGCTTGTCTGAGATCATACAATGGCTGTCTGCCAGATGCCTACAGTTACACTTGGAGAAAATAGAGGCAGGCTTTGAATATTGCTCCACTTGAATTTTATCCTGCAATTATTCACAAGTTAATGGCCATTATTTCTTCTCCTCAGCCTTGTCTTTGTAATTTATGTGTGATTATTGAGCAGCATTGAAGTTTGGATGGTTTGTTTCTGGTTTTTCCTTTTTTCAATTAAGGAACCTTTCTAAGTTGGGATCAATGGTGTCCAGAAATGGAAATGCTTGTTCATGCTTCTATTTCGACACATTTAGATTATGGTAATTCCATATTTACTTGAGTACAACTTCTTTGTCTTGTTCACAATTCATCCAAAATGCTGTTGTCAGGTTGTTAATGAGGTCTAATAAATGGTCTCACATTACTCCAATTCTGCGATCTTTACACTGGCTGCCAGCAGAGTACAGAATTCATTTTAAAATTCTGGTATTCACTCCTAGAGCACGGCACGGTTTAGCTCGGCAGCATATGATTGATCTTGTGCACCGCCATTCTTCTAATTGAACTCTAAGATCACCTTACCAAGATCTTTCAGTTGTTCCAAGTATGAGATTCAAGACACTAGGTGATTGAGCTCTTCAGTCTGTCGCACCGAGATTATGAACAGACTTTCCACTGCTTTGTGCGTGGAGGTCGCTATTATTTACAAAGTAGTTCAAAATACATCTGTTAAGGCAAGCATTTACTCTGGTGGAATGATTTTATTTGAGTTGTACATCTATTTGCTGCTTATTATTAGTGGTGCAGTCAGTTTTTAAATGGTTTTTAATACATTTTGTAATATGTTACTACTTTGCACAACACTCTTTGACTGCTGTCTGAGATGGGCTCTTTATATATAATTAAATAAAGTAAATTATTGAGTAAGTAACACCCTTCATTCTTCTTGTAAGGCTTTCCACGAGATTTTGGAATGTATCAGTGGGAATTTGTGCCCATTCAACCAAAAGAGCCTTTGTGGGGTCAGATACTGAGGGTGGACAAGAAGCCCAGACTCACAATCGGTGCTTCAGTTCATCCCAAATGTGTTCAGTAGGGTTGAGGTCAGGGCTCTGTGCAGACCACTCGAGTTCCTCTATGTCTTTATGGACCTGGAACAGAAAAGGGCCTTCCCCAAACATTTATCTCAAAGTTGGAAGCACACAATTGTCTAAAATGTGTTTGTATGCTGTAGCATTAACATCAGTCCTCCACCAAACTTTACTATAGACACTTTGCATTCCAGAAGGTGGCCTTTTCCTGGCATTTTCCAAACCCAGATTTGTTCAACAGACTGCCAGAAGCTTGACTGAAGCTTGATTCATCAATCCAGTGAACATGTTTCTACTGCTCCAGAAGTACAATGGTGGTGTGCTTAACACCACTCAAGCCAAGCTTGGCCAAGGAAACCCACTTTGTGAAGAATGTTCTTGTGCTGATGTTGTTGAGGATGATGCATTTATACAGCACTCGGTGGCCCCACTCTGTTTGTGTGGTTTATCATTTCATGGCTGAGTTGTTACTGCTCCTTGATGCTTTAGCTTCACAATAATAATGCTTACAGTTGGTTGGGTCAGCTCTAGCAGAGTAGAAGTTTCACATGCTGACTTGTAGCAAAAGTGCCATCTCATGACCATGTTTAAAGTCACCGAGCTCTTCAGTATGACCAATTCTGCTGCCAGTGTTTGTCAATTGATCATACATGGCTGTGTGCCTGATTTGATGCACCCGTTAACAATGGCTGTGGTTGAAACATCAGAACTCAGTGATTTGGAGGGGTGTCCACTTGTTTTAGACCATGTTGTGTTCTGTATGTTTCTGAGCATATCAGTAGTGTCTGTACACTTTTTAGTTATTTTTTTCTCCTTTCAATTGTTATCATTAGTGAAATTTGTGTTATCTAACACCCTGAGAGTTAAGCTATACAGTAATACCCCACTGCAGAAACAAGATGAACCAATCACAGGGTGGCATTTGTGCAAAATTCCAGAATAACAATAAGAAGCACAGCCTTACGACTATGGTGGGTAAGTGGGTGAGCCTCCCTTTTGTTGTAGAAATGCTTTTAAAGTAAGAGCTGCCATCCACTTTGCTTACTCCATTCCTAAGTTAAGTACTTCTTTCATCATGTCCTTTCAAAGGTACTAGTAATAACGAACTGCTTTTTCTTTATTTATCACCTTTCTAGAACTCACCCGTGATATTGAAAATGACTATTAACTAATCTGTGTAAATTCTGTTTGGACTACACCAATTTTTGCAAACCACTGAAAAAGCTCATCTGTTAAATTTAGTTTGATTTCTGTTATTGCGCAATAACAGTTTAGATAAAGGTTATTTGTCAATGTGTCCATGAATTTTATACGTTAAACCCAAGAGACAGTGACTGACTCGTCTTACATCGAAAACTTAGGAAGAAGATCTGACAGCAGTGGCCACAACAGCAGATTTTCAGAGCTTGTGTGATGAGGCCTAGGCCAGAATTCATAAAATGTGAGAGTGAACAGCAGATAAGTAAAATCACATATAGCAACAGTTCTACAAAAGTGATCAGTTGATTTGGTGAAACAAAGCTGGGGCAAGAAACAGTTAGGAAATTTGGAAAACGAAGGACCTTAAACAAGTGGTGTGTCAATGTACTGATATGACATAAGATGCAACCACCATAGCAGTTATTTTTTTTTTAATCATTTAAAGTTTTATCTTTTACAGAATTTATTAAAAACATGTAACATTCCATACAATCAAGTCAAACTTAACAAAACTAAATTCAATTCAACCCCCACCCATTAGAAAGTGAGGTAGGCCAACAGCCAGAGTCAAACTTTGAGTGTAGTAAAGAGGGAAAGGAATCTTTCTCTCCAATATAAGAGCTTAATCTAAAATATTATTGATTAGAACCTACCAGGTTTAAAAAAAATGAACAGATCCTCCAAGTGAGAATATGATGTTTTCAAATTTCAAATAGTATATAACATTGGTTACACACTGAGTTGAAAGAAGTGGGTTAGGATTCTTCCAACTGAGCAAGATAAGTCTACGTGTTGTAAGATAAAGGTGCTATATAGCGCCTGACCCGAAACAGATTGAACACACGGGAGGCACATGTAAAATAAAACAAATATTTATTTTTCTTCCCCTGTGGGCACACATCTTCCCCATGTCCCACAGGCAATACACAGTCCCACAGCCTAGCACACAAGTAATGCAAAGCACTTTCTTTTTCTTCTTGGCACCACCACTCCTCCCAAGCAGCCTTGTTCACCTCCACCCGACTCTGGCCCCTGAGTAGTGGTCGCTGGCTCCTTTTATTGGGTACCCGGAAGTGCGGCAGGTGCTTGATTGCCGACATCTGGCTGCACTTCCGGGTAAGGTGAAACCAGTGCCCAAAAGGGGCTAGCAGCTCGTGCTGCAGCACCCCGTGGCGGTGCCTGTGGAACTCAACAGGGCTGCACAGAACTCCAACCCCATGAAGCCCTGGGGGAGTCCGAGGCACCACTGCAACCAAGGGAGTCTGCCATCTAACATCCAGGGGAAGATACTGGGTTTCCCACCCTTGTCCCCCTGGTATACATGGTGCAGGGGTGTCCCAGCCAGGCATCGGCCCCGGCCATAGTGAAGTAAAGGCAATTACATTTGTTTGTCCTTCTCCACTTTAAGCCCATCTGGTAGTCCAGCAAACACAGCTGTTAGTGGGTTAGGAGGGATTGGGACACCAAGGCTGTCTGAAAGGCATTTAAAAATGTTTGTCCAGAATGATGTTAATTTGGTACACGCAGAAAACATATGGCCCAGTGAGGCTGGAGCTCAATTGCAATGTTCGAAGGTTGGATCTTGCCCTGGAAACATTTTGGTCCAATTTAAACAAGATAGATGTGCTCGATAAAAGATTTTAAGTTGAACAATTGAATGCTTTGCGCATATGAAGCTCGAGTGAATTCTGTGCATGGGTGCCTTCAACTCCTTTTCTGAAATGTTGAGTGAAAGGTCCTTTTCCTAATTGTGTTGATGGGAAGCTAAATTTGGAGTGTAATTGTTTGTAGGATCCAAAGACATTATTTATATACAAATCTCTAAATTATTTAATCCCACACATTTCCAAACATTAAAAACTATGTAAGTTTGAGGGGGTGGAAAAAGGTGGTTATCATGTAGAGGTGCCACAGACAAAATATTCTCTAACTTGAAGTACTCCTACATTGGTTCCATAGCCAAGGACAATTGGGTTGTTAGTATATTGATGATACCTTGTATTAACTGGTGTACAAAGCAAGGAAGAAGTGCTGCAGGATTTAATTTCTATTGCAGACCAAGTTAGTGTGTGTTCATCTATTTGTGTCAATGTCCAGGTTTTTAAAGCTTGTATATTTGCTGCCCAGTAATAAAATTGAAAATTAAGTAGAGCCATGCCACCTTCTCATTTAGGTTGCTGTAGGTTTGCCCTTTGGATGCGTGGATTTTTCGACTTCCAAATAATGAAGTTATGATTGAATGTAATTTCTTAAAAAAAGATGTATTAATGTGTTTGGGAATATATTGAAATAGAAACAGAATCTTAGGGAGGATGTTCATCTTGATAGTGTTAATTCTCCCTGCTAAATTAAGATGGAGGGTAGACCATCTATGCACATTTTGTTTAAGGTTTTCCAAGCAAAATTTTGTTGAAAAAGAGCTTTATATTTACTTATGATGTTCACTCCTGGGTATTTAAACTGATCTGTAATGATAAAAAGGAAGGTGTCCAATCTAATTTTGTTTGCTAGATAATTCTCTGGAAAAGGCACACTTTTGTTCAAATTCATTTTGAGTCCAGATAGATACCTTTTGAAATTCTGCTACTGTAGTTAGGGCTGCAGGCACAGAATTTTGTGGGTTTGATATATACAGTACCATATCATCTGCATATAGTGATATTTTCTAATCAAGTCTTCTCTGATAATTCCTTTTATCTCTGATACATTTAGAAAGTGAAGAGCCAATGGCTCAATGCCTATTGCCAATAGCAGCAGTGACAAGGGGTATCCATGTCTAGTACTGCATTTTAGTTTGAAATAGTCTGAAATAATGTTGGACTGGTATACAGCAGTTTAATCCATGCACATATGTTTGGGTCAAACGCAAATTTATAAAATGGAATGAACAGGTAGTCCCATTCAACCATATCAAATGCTTTTTCTGCATCCAAAGATAATAAGATCTTCAGAGTGTTAGATTTTATGGGTGAATATATTACTTTAATTAGGTTTTGAAGATTGGAAGCTAACTGTCTACCTTTAATAAATCCAATTTGGTCTTGAGGTATCATTGAAGGGAGCACTTTCTCAGTCATTCTAGCTAGAACTTTGGAGAGAATCGTAACATCATTATTCAGAAGTGAGATTGGTCTGTGTGATACAACTTGTAATAAGTCCTTATTTTTCTTAGGAAAAACATTAATTAATGCTTGGCAAAAAGTTTGAGGTAGAATTTTATTGTCTCTGGCTTTTATAAATGTTGCTAATAAAAGGGGAGCTAAGAACTGAATTTTTTTTTTTATAAAATTCAGCAAGGAAGCCATCAGGACTTGCTGCTTTCCCACTCTGAAGTGAGTTAATAGCATCTAGTAATTATGAAAGTGTCAGAGGTTTATCCAATTCCTCTGCACTGAGAGTATCTAGCTGTGATATCTGTAATGCATCGAAAAACACATTATATTGTGTCGTGTATTCTTTAAACTGGGTAGTATCTCATAGTAGTCTCTAAATGTGTGCATTATGTTTTTATGGTCAATGATTTTATCTCTGTCTGTGTTGGTGATTACTGATATTGCATTGCCAACTTCCTGCTTGTGGATTTGTTGAGCTAAAATCTTATTTCATAGTAATGATGTCACGATTTAAACATGAGTTGTTCAGTTTCTTTTGTTGTCAATTGGTTGAGTTCTGATTGCAAAGCCTGTGTTTTCCAAAAAAGTGCCTCATTTGGAGACCAGGTGTGTTCTTGAGCTATTCTGGTAATTTCACTGATTAACTCTGAGGCCTTCTTGGTTTTCGATTTATTTTTGTGGGAGAGATATGAGATAATCTGTCCTCTTCAAAATGCCTTCAGAGTTCCCAAGAATATTCCTTCAGAAACCCCTAAGGATGCATTTGTCTCTTAAAAAGAATCAATTTGTTTGGATATAAATTCTGTACAGTTCTCATCAGCTAATAGCAAGGGGTTAATATGCCAGCTGCAAGATGAGTATGTGAGGCATAATGATGTGAGCTCCATGATCAGAGAGGCATGGTCAGAGATAACAATAGCATCGTATTTACAAGATTTATTCACAGGCAAGAAATTGTAATATAAGAGAAATATTCAGTTCTTGATGATGTACTGGTGAGAAGAAGGAATATGCTCTTAAGTATGGATTTAGAAATCTCCATGTATCTGATAATTTATGATCAATTAAAAACTATGCAATTATTTTGCAGTGTTAGATGTTATTGCCCTGTAGCTGAAAACATATCCAGGTCTGAATTTAAAACACAAAGTCTCCGGTGATTATAATATTATGAGTGTTCAAGATAGATGGATGCAAATACATTTTGGATGAAGTCTCTATCATCCACATTGGGTGCGTAGGTATTTATCAAAAACACTTTATACTTAAATAAATTACCCATCACCATCACATATCAACCTTCAGGATCAGATACTACATCTGATACTGCAAATGAAATTGTTCTATGAGTTAAGATTCCCACACTTCTAGTTTTCTTTCTATAGCTGGAGTGGAATATTTGGCCGGTCCAAACTCTTTGCAAATGAAATTGATCCTTGCTGATTAAGAGAGTCTCCTGTAAAAAATACTATCATGGCCTTTAGACCTGTTAGGTGAGAGAATACTTTCTTCTTCTTTAATTTGTGATTGAGATGTTTGACATTCCATCTCACAAAGAACTGTTTGGTCATAGAGAGATTGCTTCTGAACTTTTGTTGTCATTTTATAGTCTTAAATGTGTTTTTGTGAATTTCCCCCTGGGATTAATAAAGTATCTATCTATCTATCTATCTATCTATCTATCTATCTATCTATCTATCTATCTATCTATCTATCTATCTATCTATCTATCTATCTATCTATCTATCTATCTATCTATCTATCTATCTATCTATCTAAATTAAGGTAGTAGATTATTACATATGATAGCTTTAACCTTAATTTCCAGTATTGCCAGGAGTTATGGCTATGAAACCTATTGTTGTGTTGGCACTTACAATTTTGGGGATAAAAAGGATAGATTATAAAAAGCTTGCTCTCTTTCTCCCCTCCCCCAGATCCCTCGCTCCCCCATTTTGCCTCCCCAAGTGAGGCTAGATCACACTTCACTTCCTCTGACATGTCTAGAGACAGAGAAAGTCCAGAACAAAACAAGCCCCCAAGCAGCAGTGTAGAAAGGAATAAAGTAGATATATCTATTGGCAATATTTTCTGAATACTATAAACCTAGAATATAATCTTGAACAGGCCTGAAAGAACAAACCCATGATATAATGTCTGTTTAGCAGAAGTGCACATACAGAGCGGCTCTTTACAGCATGCATAGAAAATACCAGCCAGGCAGTTTCCACTAGTTTGACGAATGTATGGCGTCTTTATTAATGAATAATGAATTAGCCATTGTGCTTATCAAAGACAGGTAATAGAATAATCTTAAAAGATTTGCTATCTTTTGCCCTATGTGTTCCTTCAGTGCCTTTGGTCTGTATTTGCATGTCTGAATCACTCTTCACCAGCGCTCCATCTCTCGAGCGTGTTCCGGTGAAGCCTGCTTCTCAGACTCTGTCATTATTTTTGAGGCACCTTTTTCACCTCCTGTCTGATTTTATACTTACCGTCTTTGAAGGTGACTCTCTCAGCATGCGTCATATGCCTTTTCCCTTCCTTGTGTGTCTCACACTTGCCTCTTTTGTTTTGTCCCCAATGCTAGACTCACCAATCAGATTGCTCTGAGGGACTGGACGCACAGACCATAACGTGTAATGATGTAGCAGATGTTTTCTAAATCACACAAAGCAATTGTAGGTCTTTTTAAAGCAGTTTTGGAAAGGATAACACAACAAAGCCAATATGGAAAAAAGTGGGATAGAAGATGCGTTCAGATGGTCATCAATTTCATTTCTACACTTGACTTCCTTTTTCAGCCACTGACATCAATGAGGCAATCTTAGACGCTGTAAACATCCTGAAGGACAGCAAGAAAATGCAGCAGCTTCCAGAAAACAGAGTCTCTATGATCATCCTGTTGACTGATGGTGACCCCACGTCAGGTTGGGCTCTTTATATTATTTCTATAGTATAAGACTGACAAGCAAAAAAAAATATATATATATATATATATATATATATATATATATGTATTTTGGGGAACAGCCTGGACACAGACAGGCAGACATCGTTGTAAGTCACCACACATGCTTTATTTACAATATTTACAAATATGCCGCACACAACCCAGTGCCCCTACACCAGTCACCCACAAAGTCCAGGCCTCTTTGCAATGCCTCTCTCTCTCTCCCCCTCTCTATTTCTCATCTGGTCCGCCTCCACTCCTCTTCTCCGAGCTCCGTCCTCTTCCACCCGACTCCCGCCATCGAATGGAGAGAGGTGGCCCCTTTTATAATCTCCCAGACGTGCTCCAGGTGCCTCCCAATGAGCGCCGGCTGGCACTCCCTGGTGTGGCGGAAGTGCCGGCTGTGCACCTGGAAGCACTCTGGGTGTCCCTGGTCTTCTTCCCCCCAGCACTTCTGGGTGTGGCGGAGGTGCTGAGGGCCAGGGCTCCTCAGGGATTCAGGCGCCCCCTGGCGGTGACCACAGGCCCCTATAGGGATGAGCTTCCAAGCTCCTTTCCCATGGTCCCCATAGCCACCAGGGTGGTCGCCCCCTCGTGGTCTGGAGGAGGCGTAATCCCTCCTCCGGTCCTTCCGGGTATCCCGGCTGGGTACCACCCCCAGCTGCTTGCCACAATATATATTTAAAAAAACAATAAACCAAAAGCAATATAGTTTGATGGTATACAAATTATTCTTTTATGCAAAACTGTAAGTTATAACTTACTACTTATGAGAAACAAGGTTTTGATTGCATTTCTGAAACCTGTTTACAAAAATATATGTCACACTGATTAAAATTTAAAGAATTCAAGTTACATTAAGCAAGCAAAATATTTAGAGGTGAAAGCAGTGTTTATGTTTTGTTCAAATTATTTTACTATTTAATAATGCAAATTACTCCTAAAATATAGTTCTATTATGTTTTTCAATGCCTAGTGATAAATATGTATATGTTAGTATATAATATTCCAAAATTCAGAATGTTCTTCCATCCTTTCTTCTAGGTTTTCTGATGTAAACTGTTTCGTTATACTTACTGTTCTCACTATTTATATGAGAGACCTGTCAAGGTGGTCTTACTCAGTGACTTCAGGATGCTTTACACACACTGCATTCAACCACAGACATCGCAGTGGCATTTATAGCAAAAGGTTTCATGGCCTGGGGGTTATACAAGTTACCATTTTCACCCTGTCATGTCTTCTTCACTGCTACAATTCCAAGAGGTCTAGAAACATGTTAATATTTACATTTAACCATCTTGTTATTGTTGGCTTATGAATGATATGTGTGACATGCAGGTGTCCTTATATCTGTGTACTGCTCATGGATGACACTTTACATTTTGATATTTTAGAATCTCTTCTCAACTAATATAAAGCCACGCAACAAGTGGAGATGAATGCAGTGAATATGAAGATAATAATAAACACAAACCTGAAACTCCAGTCTGGATAATCTGCACAACAAATGCAGATTATTAAGAGTAGTGCAGATTTGTGTGTGCTTATAACCCTATTACTGGCTTCAGTTTTGTACGGCATGTCAGCATACAAGCATATGTGCCATTTCTTCCATCTCCATCACTTGCCAAACTTAACATATTTTTGGTAATTGTTCATTGTTGTGAGTTTTCACATATGGCTAAGCATACATTACTTGGTCTAGAGCAGTGGTTTCCAAAGTGTGCCATGTGTACCCCCATGGCAACATAATGGTGAAGTTTATAATGAAGGGTCATTCTAATGGCTAGGGCCCTGAGTTATGATGTATCTATCGTGAGGTTATCTATAAAAATCCAGCTGTGTCTCCATCTCGGTCTATGAAGCACTGCACACTACCTGCATGTGAAGATTTAATGTTTCTTTTTCATTTCATTTCCCCTTTGCTTGTATATTTTTTTCTTGCTGTTTTTCTATTGTAAAGTAACTTGAAGTGTAAAGTGTAAGCCAATGTAGACACCCAATAAGAAGTATTTCTAAGTGATGTTATAACTAGTTTTCTACATTAGAATGAAAAATGGGTGACTACTCTCATTTAATAGGCTGTTGTACTTAAATAAACTTTATTAATCCCATTGGTGAAATTCACATGCATACAGCAGCAGAAACATAAAAACAAGGATACAGACTCATAGTACAAATAATACAGCCAATCAATCAATCGATATGTAAATAAAAAAGAACGAAAGAACAAATAAATGAATAAATAATGAAATCTATATTGTTTAGATATTTCGAAATGGTATTTCACAATAAACTTAACAAGTGCCCCGGGAGGAAGCATTAATTTTTTATAATTTTTTTAATTAATAATTTTTTTGCATTTATATAGCGCTTTTCTCACTACTCAAAGCGCTCAGCAATTGCAGGTTAAGGGCCTTGCTTAAGGGCCCAACAGAGCAGAGTCCCTATTGGCATTGACGGGATTCGAACCGGCAACCTTCCGATTGCCAGTGCAGATCTCTAGCCTCAGAGCCACCACTCCGCCTGGGTTGGCATTGGGTTGCTTGATAGCAGTGGGCAGAAAATACCCCCAGAGGTACTTCTTACCACCCTGCGGTGCTAAAAGTGCTCCAAGAGGGCACCCCCTGGAGCAGATAGAGAGGAGTTTTCATGATGGCATCTAAGTTTGCCACCATCCTCTTTTTTACAACAGTTTCCAGTGTGTCCAAGTTTTGTCCTGTGATGGCACAGGCTTTTCTGATAACTTTGTTCAGGCATTGAGTTCAAGTTGCTTTATCAGGAGACTGCAGTGTAGACCACCAAACTGCCTACTATGGACTAGTAGAACATTTCTAGTACATCACACATCAAAAGACCTCAGTCTCCTCTTCTTATACAGCGCCACTGCCCTTTAATGGTGTGGTGGCTCATCTAGGGCCCACTCCAGTCTTGTTCCCAGTACTGACTTCAGATGTTCCAGTTCCTTGCAACCCTGTAAAGAAAGCTGAGTGCTGTGACGATTGATGTTTGAGTGTTTTCCTAAATTTTATTCTCATAATATAAGTAGAAGAGTTCAAAGGGTTCAAAGATAATCTCTCTTCTTCACACACTCTTTTCAAAGATTTTTTCATGTTTCACAAAAAATCCTTGCAGCCCCTTTTGTAAACCAAGTGACAAACTGACATTCTTAAAGAGTCGTGTGTGTGTGGGCTGTGGGCATGTCATATTAACATGCTAGCACCAACCTCACAACTGTGTTTTTTATTGTAGGAGAAGTCAACAAGAATAAAATCCAAGAGAATGTAAAGAACGCCATTGCTGGGGAGATAAACCTGTACTGCCTTGGGTTTGGAGAATATCTTGATTTTAATTTCCTTGAAAAACTGTCCCTAGAAAACTCTGGCATTGCTAGAAGAATTTATGAAAAATCAGATGCATCCTTGCAGATTCAGGTAATAAAGTGACATGAAGGTGACTGCTCTCAGTGCCACCCCACTCTGATGCATTAGAATGCAGCTTTCTCAGATGTGGCTAAAAATATTGGTACCCTTACATTTTATTCAATTAATGCACCATTCTTCCTGAAATGTATTGAAACTATAACATTTGTCACGCATACATGCATTTCTTTGGTTTGCAGTGGAACAAAATGAAAAGGCTGTGAAAAGAACTCAATTCTTGCTTTTTCTACAAAAACATTTCAAAAGGGCCAGGAACAAAATTATTGGAACCCTTTAGACATTATAAGAAATAATTGTCTTGTAGTGATCCTTCAAACAGACATTTATGTCTTTAAGCGATTATCACGTGTCTTTTTTCCAAGAATACTCAATTTCTTTTAAATAGATGAAACTGTAATGATATTCTATTATAAGTATTAGATTGAATTTGTTGTTACATTTCCTTTTATAGTTTGGTTTGGGAATCTTAGTATAAAAAAAAAAACTATCTGAACAACAGTGTTAATGTAACTACTGTCACTGAAAAATATCCAATACTATGTCCCACGGCTCCGTCCACATATTAGTAAAAAAGGACAGGGAAGAGGACCCTACCCAGTGCCTACCCCTGACATCATGCTTCCCCCTCCCCTCAGCCCGCAGTCTCTGTCTCGGATTAGCGCGAATATATCACTCCTTCAAGCAAATTATGATTCTTAGTGCGATGAGAGAAGTCGCAAAATCAACTGGAATGTTCAAGCAAATTCTAAGTAGTTCTCTCGTTTGCTAACTAAGCGGAGGTAAAGAAGACGCCCCGAGGGTGGTGTGTGTGTGAGGAGGGCCTGCCCCCCTCGTCTCTCTACGATTCTCGCAAATAATTTGGTACCGCAAGCGAATTATGATACGTAGCGCAATGAGAGATGTTGCAAAATCAACAGAATGTTCAAGCAAATTATAGAAAAAAAAAACCGATCTAAATCCGTTTAGTAGTTCTCTCGTTCGCTAGCTAAGCGAAAGTAAGGAAGACGCCCCGAGGCTGGTACGCGAGTGAGGAGGCCCTCCCCCACTGCATCTGTCTCGGATTCGCGCAAATAAATCGGTACTGCAAGCGAACTATGATACTTAGCCCGATGAGAGAAGTCGCAAAATCAACCGGAATGTTCAAGCAAATTGCAGAAAAAAAACACATCTAAATCCATTAAATAGTTCTCTGGTGTAAAGTGGACAAATGGACAGACAGACAGACGTTGGATTTTATATATATAGAGATATGTACGGCAAAGGGATAGCAAGCAGAACCAGTTATTACAAACAATAATGAAGCTGAAAGATAAGTTGAGAAATTCCCTAAAATACAAAAAATAGAGATAGCAATTCACACACTTCAGTGAAAATACGAGTGCGTATAAACAGTACCAAAACATGAGGGAGAGAACACCAGAGAAATAGTTTACAATTATATATAAAAAGCAAACAAGGAATACAATAATAAAAGAAATACATTGACATGAAAAACAAAACACAGTAAAAAGACTGTAAAAAAATGAGAAAGGAAGTATACACCTTTAAATGGGTGACAAAAGCATAAGGGGATTCAAAAGAGAAATGAAAAGAAGATATAAATAAAGGAACCCAAGAATATGAAACCAAACGATGACGAAGGAGACACAATTGAGTTCAAGCATGAGAAGACGAGATGTAATAAAGAAGAGTGGCTACAGCGCCGCAGAAGCCCCACTGGTGTGGTGGATAACAGTAAACCCTCAGAGTAAACTGAAGAAGTGGAGATCAAATTGAGGAATAGCCCATTGTAGGGTTCAATTTATTTAATTTCAAGTTCGGAAAGGAGGATGGCACCATCAAGTGTCATTGGTTTCAATATTCAGACAATGCGTTAAAACGAGCAGCACACGTGCCATGCTGTTGTATCACAAAGAAGCGGCCCTTTCTTTCCTCAGTTTTGTCTGTTGCTATCAGGCTGCGGATTCAGGTTCTCAAAGATAAAAATCAACAGATTTAAGAGTTCTTTTATCTCAATATCAATAAGTGTTTTGAGTTCTAGTGGTGGTAGGGATCCTGCTGAGTTCTGAATTCTTACCGTGCACCACTAAAGATCATACAGTAATTCCCTATTTGTAGAAACCTTATGGGTGTAAGTGCTGATTTTTAGCACTGGTTGTCATATGTTGTCTCTTGGCTTATTGTCTTTATGTTTGTGTTACAATATCCTTTTGTTTTGTACTTTCCTGCTGCACACAAATTTCCCTTTAGAATAATAAAAGTCCCCCTACCCACCTGCCTATGTTTCTTTACAGGGTTTCTATGATGAAGTTGCCAGTCCGCTGCTCTCTAAAATCCAAATGCAGTATCCTGAAAATGCTATCGCTGACCTGACTAAGAACACTTTCGGGCAGTACTACAATGGTTCAGAGATTATCGTAGCAGGTCACATTACCGACAACAACCTGCAAGACTTTGCTGTGGATGTCAATGCTTTGGGGGTATGTGGCCTCTGTTTATTCTTTTCTTTGCTGCTCTTTGCCACTCGTAACGTGCGTGGACGAGCCCCAGCCTTTCCCCAATGAAATGAACTTGTGTAATTGTCACAAAACATGAGCTGGTGACACTTCAGGAAAGTGAGGTGGGTATAAGGCCTTGCATCTTGACGCATTCTCCTGTGATTGAGGAGTATGTGACCAACTGACAGCAGTTTGTGAGTCTGAGAGACTGAGTGTCAGAATACTGGAGCACCTTAGGGAGCTGTCCTGTCTCCCTCCTTGTTCATTCTCTATACAACATACGTCCAACACAATACCAGCGCTTGCCACCTAATAGGAATTTTCAGATGACTCCTCCATCATAGGCTGCATTAATAATGGAGACAAGTCAGAGTACTGGAAGGTTGTAGAGAACCTTGTTTTCTGCGGCAGGGAGAACCACTTGCAACTCAACATCAGCAAGACAAAAAAATTGGAGATGGACAAAGAGCCTTGGAGATGAGCCGCCATTCAGGAGAAGGACATGGAAGTGGTGCAGGGCTACAAGGACCTGGGGGTTCACATGTACAACAAACTGGGCTAGTCTGACAACACAGTGGCGATGTACAGGAAGGGTCAGAACAGACTGGACTTCCTAAGGAGACTCAAGTGTTTTGATGTGTGCAGCAAGCTGCTGGAAATGTTCTATCAGTCCATAGTGGCCAGTGTGGTGGTCTACGCCACAGTCTCCTGGGGAAGCAACTTGAGCTCAAAAGAAGCACAATGCCTGAAGAAACTTATCAGGAAAGCCTGCACAATCACAGGGTAAAACCCTGGACACACTGGAAGCTACTGTGGAAAAGAAGATGATGGCAAAATTAGATCCCATCATGAAAAAATCCCCTGTAGGTGGCGCTGTCTTGAAGCAGTTTTAACCACAGGCTCATTCCACCACGGTGTGCTAAGAAGTACTTCTGGGGGTCTTCACTGCCCACTGCTATCAGGCAAATCAGAGCTACCTACTGATGTCCCAGACTAAATCACGTATACTCTTTAAGTTCAAGTTGCTATTTGTGCATAATACACATTTATTATTTATTTACTTATCTATCTGTTGATTAACTGTTTTATTAGCCCTGTGAATTTGTGTCTTTGTTTTTTATGTTTCTGCTGCTGTATGCATCTAAATTTCACTTTAAAATTAATCAGGTTTATCTAATCTATTCTAACATTATGCAGTGACATTGGCTTTTAAAAGCAGATCTCAAATTGTGGTTTGGAGCATTTTTGTTAAGTACCTTTATCAATTCTTTAACAGATATCAGGAGAACAAAATTTGAAGCTTGAAACCAAAATACCCGAGAATGAAGAGTCCTTCAAAAGCCAGCAATATATATTTGGAGAGTACACGGAGCGACTCTGGGCCTACCTTACCATCCAGCAACTCCTGGAGAAGCGGTGAGCCATTAAAGACCAGTGTGGTGACTTGTTCAGAAGGGAGTGTTTGTTTTTCTGGAGAGGGAATCATTTGTTTAATGATTCTATGTTATATGACAGTGATAAGATTACATTTATTGGCTGAAGCAACAGCTGAACTACAGTAATCCCTCACTTATCGCGGGAGATAGGTTCCAAGGCCGACCACGATAACTGAATTTCCGCGAAGTAGGGACACCATATTTATTTAATTATTTAACGTGTATTTGGACGTTTTTAAACCCTCCCTGTATTGTTTACAACCCTCCCTTTACTCTATTAATAACAGGGACAACTGCTAAGCAATATGAAAATGGTAGATAGGTTTACACTTACTGTATAGCGAAGTACACGTAGCTATATATGACGTGATGATGGTGATGAATATGCTGCGCAGTAAAAATGATGAGGATGAAGGTGATAATCCCCTGAATGCAGTAGCAAGAGCACGTTAATGCTGAATGAGTGAGATGAGACTTCCTGGTTAATGCAGCACTCCGTCGCTGAGCCAATCAGCAGTACACAGGAACTTAAGTGCGTGCTCTGATTGGGTAGCTTCTCAGCCATCCGCCAATAGCATCTCTTGTATGAAATCAACTGGGCAAACCAACTGAGGAAGCAAATACCAGAAGTAAAAAGACCCATTGTCCGCAGAAACCTGCGAAGCAGCGAAAAATCCGCGTTATATATTTAGATATGCTTACATATAAAATCCGCAAAGTCGTGAATCCGCGAAAAGTGAACCGCGAAGTAGCGAGGGATTACTGTACTATTACTCCAGGCTGAATTGCCGCCTATGACTTCATTGTCCTAACGCAGCAAATGTTAAAATTTAAAAAGAAAAAAGACAGTGTTGTGACAGTCAACAAGTTTTGATAAAAAAAGTTCTCGTTTATGATTTTTGTAGAAGAGTGGTTATGATCTTGCTTTGGTTTTCTCTTAAGGGCGTTCCTAGAAAATGTGCAGGTTGAGCACATGTTGGTACACACCTGAGATTAGTAATCTACTTAGAACATTAGAACAATAATAATAATAATAATTCATTACATTTATATAGCGCTTTTCTCAGTACTCAAAGCGCTATCCACACAGGGAGGACAATCTAGACAAGAACAGGTCATTCAGCCCAACAAAGCTCACCAGTCCTATCCACTTATTTCTTCCAAAAAAAACATCAAGTCGAGTTTTGAAAGTCCCTAATGTCTTACTGTCTACTACACTACATGTTCACCTATTCCAAGTGTCTAACGTTCTTTGTGTAAAGAAAAACTTCCTAATGTTTGTGCGAAATGTACCCTTAACAAGTTTCCAACTGTGTCCCCGTGTTCTTGATGAACTCGTTTTAAAATATCAGTCTCGATCCACTGCACTAATTCCCTTCATAATTTTAAACACTTTAGTCATGTCACCTCTTAATCTTCATTTGCTTAAACTGTAAAGGCTCAGCTCTTTTAATCTTTCCTCATAATTCAACCCCTGTAGCCCTCTAATCAGCCTGGTCGCTCTTCTCTGGACCTTTTCTAGTGCTGCTATGTGCTTTTTGTAGCCTGGAGACTAAAACTGCACAAAGGACTCCAGATGAGGCCTCACCAGTGTGTTATAAAGCTTGAGCAGAACCTCCTTAGACTTGTACTCCACACACCGTGCTATATAACCTAACATTCGGTTTGCTTTCTTAATGGCTTCTGAACACTGTTGGGAAGTCAATAGCTTAGAGTCCACTATGACTCCTAAATTAGACTGCCCATTGTGTATTCAAACCTCACATTTTTATTTCCTATGTGTAATACTTTACATTTACTGACATTAAATTTCAACTGCCACAAATCTGCCCAAGCCTGTATGCTGTCCAAGTCCTTCTGTAATGATATAATGGATTCCAAATTATCTGCTAATCCTCCTATCTTGGTTTCATCTGCAGACTTAACCTGCTTGTTACTTATATTCCTATATATATTAAAAATAACAGCGTCCCTAGCACTGACCCCTGCTGGTCACCACTCTTAACATCGGCCAGTGCTGATGAAGTTCCTCACACCATCACCCTCTGCTTCCTGTGTCTGAGCCAATTCTGCACCTATCTAAAAACATCACCCTGAACTCCCACTTCTTTTAATTTGATGCCCAACCTCTCATGTGGCACCTTATCAAATGCTTTCTGAAAGTCCAGATAAACAATATCATATGCTCCACTTTGATCGTATCCTTTTGTTGCCTCCTCACAGAATTCCAGCATGTTAGTAAAACACGACCTCCCTCTTCTGAACCCATGCTGAATGTTCAGTAAAACTCCTGTTCTTGCCAAGTGTGACTCAATCTTATTTTTAATAATTCCTTCCATTAATTTTCCTGTGATGTATGTTAAGCTTACTGGCCTATAACTGCTTGGCTCTGCCCTGTCACCCTTTTCATATAATGGGATGATATTTGCCATTTTCCTGTCCTTTGGAATCTCTCCAGTGCGCAGTGACTTCCTAAAAATATGTGTTTAGCTCTCACTAATATCAAAGTCGGAAATGAAACTACAATAATTCTGGGATTTTGTTTGCAATAGTTATTATTTTTGTCCCTCTTTTGCATTTCTTTGCTCGTTTTTTGTTTTTGATATTTTAAGGGCAATTTTGATATATTTTAGTGTCATGTTTATTTATTTCGCAAAACCATTTTGTTTCTCATGGGTGCCACCATTTTGGTAATCAACTGTTATGTTGTTGTTCCATTGTTCCCATGTGGTGCCCAGAAGATACATGCCATGACTTCATCACCTCAAGTACATTTCAGATGCCTTCATGCTATTCCTGAAATCCAAGATTTTAGATCGCAACACAAATAATTCTTGCAGTGTTAGTTGACTTCTTTTTATCCTGACAGACTGTGCCTTGTGTGCAGTGCTTGAGTTATGAATCATGAGGTGTTGAGCTCATAGTGACTGGGGGTGGCATGGGGGCTACGCTGGCCACAGAAATTTGTCCACCGGAGCACAGCACTGTTAACAGTGAATTACATCATCAGCCTAATAAATACATGAGATTGGCGCTGCTTACACATATACTGACACACGTAAACTACTATTTCACTTGGATACTTTACTATCTTAAGTTAATCTGCTGTCAATACCTTTATGGAAATTTTGCTCTCCTCAGCCTCATCTGATGTGTTTTCATTGCCATCGCCTCACTTCTGTTCCTTTTACCTTATCCTCCATGGCATCCTCTACACCTCTCCATTTCTATGGTTTGTGTGGCTTCCAGTGGTTTTAGTGCACTTTTTTCATTTTCACAGCAACCAATGAAAAAACAGTCGTAATGTTAACTAGACTACTTTTATAAAGTTTAAATAAAATCAATATAATAAGCTTTGCTCATTTAAAAATATATTATTATAAATAATTATAAACAATAATTTTATCCAGATTTTCAGGTACCAGAGCTCATTTGAAAGTCCTGACCTCAAAATCAGATGAACAGAAGCAGAGCACAAAATAAGATCTGCTTGTGTGGTATTTGACTTTGATTTTTGGTTAGCATTTGGCCTTTGGTGCTTTTCTTGCTTTTGACTTCTCCCCTTTAAGGACAACATTTTTGCCTGATCTTATCTTCCCTTGCTCTGCTATTGCCATCCAGGAGTAAAGACAAAATAGTCAAAACTCCAGATACTTAAGGTCCTAAAGTTGTTTCCTCAGGTGCCATGTTTTTCACAGAATCTTCCTTATATGTTAAACAAAGCTTGGAATTCCAACAATTCATGACATACTCTTTTATAATCAAAGATTCCGTGAATTAGCACGTTCTTCTGCATGTACGCCAAATGTCCAGAGACACACAGCATCGTAGTGACCAGGGACCTCATTATTTAAAATGTGCTTACACTCGAAAATGTACATAAGCCATTTCTTACACAAAAGTTGGGATTTATAAAACATGGTGTTTATATAGGGATCAAAACCGCAAGGTGTGGGAATTCCAGGAGGCTCTAGAAGTGAGATCACCATATTCTTCTACCATTCTCAAACTGGAAGAGGAAGAGAGTTTAGTACAAGCTTAGAAGTTGTCTGATTGTCTGGACTGCACCAGCATGTCACCCCGCTTTTCATTTTATTTTTGTGTTTTTTGTTTTCTTCAGACCCTTTACCCTTGATCTTGTCATAGATCTGCTGAGCCGAGACTACTTCTTGATTAAACCATGCTTGTACACAAATCTAATACCAGACTTCTCCTGAAGGGCTCTCAGGTGCTGCAGTCAATTGTGCTGCCATTCCCTGAGGAGACCATAAAAGAACTCTCGGTTGCCAGAATTTTGCTATATAGTAAATTGTTTTTGCTCCGATTCTTTCAGCCCTTCTGTTCTGCTAAATGAACGTGAGGATTTCTCACTTTGTGCTTGTACCAGATGATTGAGTTGTCCTTGGGAGACATCTGTATTAGGACTGCTTTGATATTGATTGGTATTTTTGGCATTTGGAGTTCTCTATATTGGTTATGTTTGTAAGAGCCATTTGCTAGTTATTAGTGCATACTCTAAGGGGTTCTTACAACCCCCACAAGTTCAATTGAATTGTATAGCCTAACTATGTCAAGCCTCTCTGACTATAGATTAGCCTCAGTTAGTGACCTGCCTTGCCTTGCATGGTTTTAAACCGGGCCTTAAGTGCCCAGTAGCATGAAAGATAACACGCTCTATTGAACGTGCAGTGCCATACGTTTACAGCATACTGAAGATGAAGTAAAGCATCTTTAATGGACTGAAACAACTAAAGTTTGACAAGAAAAGCTAAGTTTAGAGAAGAAACATTTTTTCCAATTTTTTGCCTTTTAATCTACGTGTGTAACTACCTTTTATCTTTATTCTTGTGTGAACTATTTTCTTTGAATTTTCATTACATCTTGCCTGAAGTTGGGGCCTGAGTTGCCTCGAAAGCTTGCATATTGTAATCTTTTTAGTTAGCCAATAAAAGGTGTCATTTTGCTTGGCTTTTCTCTACATTCATAATGGCTAACACGGTACAACACCTTAGTACCACTAAATCTTTTAAAACAAACTTTTGGACTGAGAGATTTCACACCAGCAGCTACAATGTTAATGAACTATTTACTTCTTTGCTCTTCACTTTACTCTTTTTTAGGCTATTTGCGTAATTTAATTACCGCAAACAGACCCTACCCCTTGACCTCGACTTTCTTCCCATTCCAGTAACTTCGTCTGTTTCCAATCTTGGAATCAAAATGGATATGGTCCTGAAAATGGATGCTCAAGTCAACAGCACAGTAAAATCCTGCTTTTTCCATCTCAGGCGAATTGCCAAACTCAAACCAATTCTGCCTTACCACCTCCTGGAATCAGTAATCCATGCATTCATTACGTCCCGGCTCGACTATTCTAATTCCTGCCTATATGGTATTAGTAAAGCCACTCTTTCGAGACTCCAATTGGTTCAAAATGCGGCTGCAAGACTTTTAACTGGAAGCAGCAGAAGCCAACACATTACACCGATTTTAAAAACCCTACACTGGCTGCTGGTTAGCTTCAGAATTGATTTTAAGATACTCCTGTTAACCTATAAGGCACTAAATGGTCTAGCCCCTGCCTACTTGAGTGTCTTGCTCCATCGTCACAATCCCCCTCGTGTTCTTAGATCCGCAGATCAGCTGCTCCTAACCGTTCCCAAGGCACATTTTAAAGCTCGTGGTGAAAGGGCTTTTTCTGTCTGTGCACCCAAGCTCTGGAACTCCTTACCTTTAGTGGTTAGGCAAGCCACTTCAGTCGCCACATTCAAATCAAACCTAAAACGCACTTCTTCACATTGGCTTTTAATTCTTAACCTGTCTTATTCCCACTTGCTTTTTGCTATTTCTCTTGTTTTATTGGGTCCCCTGACCTGTTTTTAGTGTCTCTGTTTTAATTTCTCTCTTAATGTTTGTTTTTAATATTTTGCTTTTAGTCTTGCTTGTTTTAACTGTACAGCGCTTCGGTCAGTTGTAATGCTGTGTTTTTAAGCGCTTAACAAATAAAAATGGTATGGTATGGTATGGTAAATTAGTCAGTCAGTCAGTCAGTCATTATCCTAACACAGGGTCATGGGGGTCTGCTGGAGCCAATCCCAGCCAGCACAGGGTGTAGGCAGGAACAAATCCTGGGCAGGGCGCCAGTCCACTGCAGTCATTTAAATTATATTTTAGTTTAATATTTTATTTCTTTTCAGAGCTAGTTTGGGCTCGGTCTCTCAGTTTATTTATGGTTATTTTATTTTTAATAGTTTCCATTTACATTTTTCATTGTGTCTTTGTTTAACTTAATTTTCCAGTAAACCTATTAAAGAGTTTTTTGGTGTCTTCTTTGTGTTTATGGTTTTATCTTTCTCATCTTTGGTATAACTCATCCTATGTTCCTGTCTTATTTCTCATATTTTCAGGACAGAGTCAGGTCCCCTGTAACCCTATACTGGAAAAAGTCAGTTCATAAATAATAATAATATGAGCTAATACTCGCCTCACACCACTCATAACTCTGTCCTGACATGAGGGCATTTAGGAAATGAATGAATGAGTAATACGTACTAAAAATGTAACTGTCTGTGACTCTGTAATGAAAGTGCTAGAAAAATGAATGAATGGCTAATGTTTATCTCATACAGACACAAATTAGTGAATAAATAAATCTGTCGTCTGGCATGTTCCCCATTTTTTGTATGGATTTCTTCCAGGTTTCCTTACGAAATTCACAAACATACCGGTTAGTTGATTTGGCAGTGCTAGAATGGTCCCTGGTAAGTTTGTGTGTTGGACTGGCACCTAGTCCAGGTGGTGTTCCTGCCTTCCATCCATCATGGATCATCGGATAAGGAAGATTGATGGATGGATCACCTTATGATACAGACTCTATTTGAAGTGGTTTTCCTCAGGGCACAAGTCAATTCTTTCTCAATTAACTGTTACATTAACTGAACACTTAAAGTTCCCACAAATTTCACAACAAAGGGCCGCTGAATATGTGAGGGAGTAATTTGCAATGTATGTCTTTTCTTGGTTTCAGGACATCTGGATCTGAAGACGAGAAGAACAATGCCACAAGCAAAGCCCTGCAGCTCTCCTTACAGTACAATTTTGTCACCCCTCTGACATCCATGGTTGTGACCAAACCCAGTGAGGAGGACAGTGTTATGATAGCCACAAAGCCCAATGGGGAAGTTCAGGAAGGTGTGTTGATGTAACTAATTATTAACATTGTTCCCTACTCTGTCCCTGTGCCTTGTTCATCTAACTGCAGGGGAAACATATTGCATGTTGGTTGTACATGCAAGATAGAATTTTGTGGTATTCTTACTAATAGTATGAGGTGAAATTCTACAGCCACAAACTCCTGGAATGCAATCTGTAAAATGTGTAAAGGTTTGTGTGATGTCCTAAATTATCATGAGGAAGAAACCAATAGTCTGCTTAACTAACCTTCTTCTCAGAAACCCCTGTGCCCTCTGAATCTGCCCTATAGCATAATACTAATGTAGTTGCTGCGAGCCGTAGGTAATTTCAAGCAGCTGCTGCTACATATTAAGTTGGCGTTGTGTTATATCCAGGCTTGGAAACAAATCTGGGACAGAGCCTTTGTGGTGGCTCAAAATCCAGTGCAAAAGAACCTTGTATTTAATATCGTGATGTAATTATTAAAGTTTGTAATTGTTTTTTAACTGAGGATTTGTCACAGTGTACTGTGCCTGTACTCAGTGAAGGGTGCTATACAAAATAAACTGAAATGACTTGAATTACAAGGATAGTGAAATGTTAATAAAATGTGAGTGGCCTTGCCGTGTGACTATGAATTAGCTCCAGAATTAGTCAATCGCTCAGTTGACAGTATAGGCTTTCACCTTTGTTATGTTCTCTGCCATTATCCGCATGATTTCTATAATTCCTTCGGAATTAGCACTCATGACGAATCACACAAATCAACTGCATTCCACGTGAAGTAGAAAAGCAGAGGAAACAATGGGTTCATTTTAAAACATTTTCTCATTTTTTTCTTTTTCTTTTTTATTTTTCAGAAGTCTTGAATGTTCATCACTCACAGAGTAAGTTTATTGTCTTCTGGGAAATCATGTCTTAAATTATCTTACTTTCTACTAAAAGCAGTTTGAATGCCTGAAAATAATTATTGTATATAATTTCATGACCAGGAATGGAGTCAGACTACTGTTTATTTCTGTGTTCCTGATACCAAGAGGCTGCACTTTACGTGGCTGATTGTACATTTTTGAAGTGTTATATTTATGTCATGGCATTACTCTTGATTGTTCAAGTCTGTGAGGTGCTTTCGCCCCGTAGAAGTGTGTTGTGTTTATAAATTTCAACTGGGTACAAAACCTCATGGCAGCCCTGAGTGCAACCAGGTAAGTATGAATGAAGCAGAGGCATTTTGGGAAGAAAACTCCAGCGGGGACACTTGGATCTGGAAGTTAGACACCATTAGATTTTGGTGGCTTCATGCTCAAGAAGCAGCGCAGAGAGTGTGTGCGTGTGTGTGTGTGTGTGTGTGTGTGTGTGTGTGTGTGTGTGATGATCAAGCACTCAAAGAGCCAAACTCAAGGCATTGTCCTGAATACGACATGCAAACTGTGCCTACAGTGACATACTTGAATAAACACATATAGAAAATGTGCCTCTTTCACTCATTTATTCAACAAAAATATAAATAGATGTGATGGTCTACTGAGGAAAAAAGTAAGTCCACCCTTGGTCTCAGAAGCTGGTATTGTCCCCTTTAGCAGAAATGTTTTCTTGTAGGTGTTTTGCATACCTGCCTACCAGCCTCTAACATCAACTTGGTGATATTTTTGGCCAGTCCTCCATGTAAAAGTCCTTCATTTAAAACGTGTTTGTGGATCTTCTTGCATATACTGCCTGGTTCTAATCCACCTCAACATTTCAATGGGATTCAAATCAGGGCTTTGTCCATGCCAGTCCATAACCCTCCCTTTCTTCTGTCTGAGCCATTATTTGGTGGATTTGCTAGTATACTTTGGATACCTTTGAAAGGTATATTCCTTGTTCAGCTTCAACTTTCTGACAGATGACAAGCATTCTTCTCAACTACACTTTTATATGATGTAAAATTCATCGTGGACTTGATGACTTCAAGCTGCCCAGGCACTAAGGCACCAAAGCAACCCCAAACCATCACATTTCCACCACCACACTTCACGGTTGGTATGAGGTCCTTCTCCTGAAATACTGTCTTTGGTTTGCACCAAACATGTCTACCGTTACTGTGGCCAAACGACTGTCTTTGATTCATCTGTCCAGAGCACATTTGTCCAGAAGGCCTGGTCTTTGCCTGGATGTTCAATGGTAAGCTGTCCTCTTGCTCTAATGTTCTTTTTGCCACACCTCCCTTGCAGGTCAAATTTATTCAGTCTCTTGCTGATTTTAGATGTATACACTTTAACACCAGATTTTGCTAGAATTGGAAAAAATAAAGAAATGTAACCAATTGTATCCTAAATGTTATAAGTCGTCTTGGATAAAGGTGTCAGCCCAATGAGTAAATGCAAATGTTTTTGGTGACTTCTTTTAGTATCAAACGCTCAGATCTTAAACTGAATTTGCTGAGTCCGCCACTTTTGGACAATTTAGTAGTCATTTGAAATCTATGCCACTACTTGAAGATAATTTTTCCTACAGTGGAATGACTGATTTCAGATAATTTGGTGGTCTTTTTAAATCCCTTGCCAGACTCCTAGTCATCCATAGCCTTCCTTCTGTAAGCCTAAGAAAGCTCTTTTGCTCTTGGCAGGATTACACCATGCACGTCAATAGCAGAGAGAACACTAGACCCCATGATACCTGCTGGGCCCACCTACATTATAAGATATGGCTACAAGGGGCTTCTAATCACTGACACCTAATCTGGAGCACATAATTCTTATTTCATGGATTTGAAGTGGCGATAAATTTAAGGGGGTACAAACTGTACTTTGCCCACATGACAAATCTGCATTTCTGTTCATTTAGATTATGAGAATGAATATACCATGTCAGGTTTATGTGTCATTTGCTCATGTATGACTCTTTACCTGTAGGAACTGTTTGCCATATGTTGAACATTAGTGACCACATACAGTACAGCAAAAATTTAATGTTAAATTTTAAAAAGAAAAATGAACTGTGTTCATCTTAAACTCTTCTTCTTTTTCTCTTTTTTAGCATTTGTTCATGGCTATGCATATATGAAATATGGTACGTGTTTCTCTGTATATTTTAGAGACATTGCATGAATATTTTTAACATTTATCTAATATTTCTTTTGTTTTTTTTTATAAAAGCTACTTCAACCATTAAATTAAGTGCCAAATCTTGTAAAAACAGCGGCCTCCTCAGTGTTTGCAGAATTTCGATGTTGTTGTCACAAACCTACTTAGAAATTGGTAATTGGCGAGTCAGTCAGATTTGAAGCATCTTACTAACAGAAAGGTTACTTCTGAAGGACATGAAGAATGTCCTCTTGGTGTTTAAGTGTTTGCTGGGGATCAGATCCTCTCAAGTCTAACGTGTCAAAAGTTAATGTGTGATTTATTGCCTTCTTTGGTAGCTAACCAGGCAGTAATGGATGACTAGAAACATCAGTCATTGATGAGTAATTACAGTGTAAGAGACACTTCATGAATGGCATCGACGAGCTTAGCTGATGTCGCTGTTCTTCTCCTTTCTGCCATGTCATCCTCTCAAAGAGAGTGCACGGAGAAAGGCACAAATCCCAATAACTTTACGGAGGTTACCGCTACCCAAATTTTACAGTTAAGACTGAGATCAAAGGTTTACATCCCCATTGGTTCACATGACAGATGGGCACAACCTTAAAACATTGATAATAATAATAATAATAATAATAATAATACATTTTATTGAGGGTGGCGCAGTGGGTAGCGCTGCTGCCTCGCAGTTGGGTGATCTGGGGACCTGGGTTTGCTTCCCGGGTCCTCCCTGCGTGGAGTTTGCATGTTCTCCCCGTGTCTGCGTGGGTTTCCTCCGGGTGCTCCGGTTTCCTCCCACAGTCCAAAGACATGCAGGTTAGGTGGATTGGCGATTCTAAATTGGCCCCAGTGTGTGCTTGGTGTGTGGATGTGTTTGTGTGTGTCCTGCGGTGGGTTGGCACCGTGCCTGGGATTGGTTCCTGCCTTGTGCCCTGTGTTGGCTGGGATTGGCTCCAGCAGACCCCTGTGACCCTGTGTTCGGATTCAGCGGGTTGGAAAATGGATGGATGGATACATTTTTTTTATATAGCACCTTTCCCATGCTCAAGGCAATTAAATGCACTGTTACTGAGTTTTACACTCAGCGATGTACGCTGTGCAGGACATTTAAACAACTTGAGTTTGGTCTGCTCTTTTCTAGTTGATGGGGATCCTCATTTCATGGTTCCGGTGCCTGCAAAAAATGACAATATCTGTTTCAACATTGATGAGAAGCCTGGAGTTATATTCAATCTCGTGAAAGATCCTGTTACAGGCAAGTCAGACCTCATCTTTCTGTTTGGAAGAGATTTCGGAGAGAGAGAGAGAGAGAGAGAGATAGATAGATAGATAGATAGATAGATAGATAGATAGATAGATAGATAGATAGATAGATAGATAGATAGATAGATAGATAGATAAGGTTATATAACCCTTCTCTAACCTACTCAAAGTGGTTTACATAGACCAGGGGTGGGCAGATTCAGTCCTGGAGGGCCGCAGTGGCTGCAGGTTTTTGTTCCAACCCAGTTGCTTAATTAAAAAACAATCCTTGTCAATTATATAATTTCATGGCTTGCTAGTGCTTTAACTCTGCCATGTCAAGTCATTCTCATATCCTAGATTTTTTTTCCTTTCTAAGGATACCATCCAAATAATTTGAAGTCTAAAACAGTTATTCACAGTGTTTCACTTTTTTTCTCTCCACTTTCCTTCCAAGTATTTAATTAAACCCAATAATGCATGTTAAATACACACAGGTGTAAACGGAAACAAGCTAAATGGAGAAATGTTGGTTTCTTTTGTCATTTGCATCTTATTGCTAATAAGGAGCAATTAAAAACCAAGACTACAGCTGTTTAAGACTAAAATAAGTAATAAGGGTTCAACATCTTAATGAGAGAGACAACTAAAGTGAAGCAGAAGTGTTATTTGAGCAATAAGTGCTTCTTATTAAGCAATTGGGTTGGAACAAAAACCTGCAGCCACTGCGGCCCTCCAGGACTGAATCTGCCCACCCCTGACATAGACAATGGGGAGCCAATTCAACCACCGTCAATGTGCAGCATTCACCTGATTAATGTGACGACAGCCATTCATGTGCCAGTATGCTCACCACACATTAGCTATTAGGTGGTGAGATATAGTTAGCCTATAAGGGACAGGGGATGATTAAGGGTCTGTGATGAACATCGGGGTACACCCTAATTAACTGGATTAACTGCAGATAGTCAACATATTCACACAGGCCATGTCTTAATCTCACAAGTTAGCCGAATGAGGGTTAAAAGGTCATACATCTGTCAATTTCACAAAGTCACTTCCTGTCCTAAAATGATTAATTTCACCTGCCACATCATGGAAGTTTGCAAATCCTGTCGATACAGTGCAGCGTAAGAGTATTTGCCCTTTCCTTTGTGTTTGAGTTCACATACATACTGAACATGAATGCACATTTTGTAAATGATTGTCCATCAAACATACATATTGCTTTTTTTAAATATTATTGCAGGTATTGTGGTTAACGCAGAGACAATTGGTGATAAGAAGGTCATACCTGGCAAAAAGCAAAACACATATTTTGGGAAAATTGCAGTTCTGAACAACAAGTTGGACGTTAAGATTGAAGTGTCAACACAAATTATTAAAGTTTATTATGGTCAGAAATATTCGTACTTCACCTGGACACAAGTGGCATCACTCAAACAGAAAAGGTGAGGCATTCAAGATTTAATGTATGTGGCTGTCATCAAATGTAAAGCCGCTGCTCTATGTACAGATTCAAACTAAAAGAAGTGAGAGTTCAGGGTGTGGTGTGTAGATGGACGCAGAATTGGCTCAGACACAGGAAGCAGATGGCAATGGTGTGAGGAACCTCATCAAAATTTTCTGATGTTAAGGGTGGTGTTCCACAGGGGTCAGTGCTAGGGCCGCCGCTATTTTTAATGTATACAAGTAATTTAGATAGGAATATAAGTAACAAGCTGGTTAAGTGTGCAGATGATACCAAGATAGGTGGCTTGTCAGATAATCTGGAAGCCATTGAATTATTGCAGTGGGGCTTGGACAGCATACAGGCTTGGGCAGATTTATGACAGATGAAATTTAATGTCAGAAAATATAAGGTGCTACACATAGGAAGTACAAATGTGAAGTCTGAATACATGATGGGAGGTCTGAAATTTAAACATGTACCCCTTATGAGATGGACATAAGATTCAATGTTGACTCGACACTATCAACTGCCAGACAGTGTTTAGAAGCCATTAAGAAGGCAAAGCCAGGTTATATGGCGCCTTAATGTGTGGAGTACAAGACCAAGGAGGTTATGATGAAGGTTTATAAAGCACTGGTGAGGCCTCAACTTGAGTTCTCTGTGCAGTTTTGGTCTCCAGGCTACAAAAAGGACATAGCAGCACTAGAAAAGGTCCAGAGAAGAGCGACGAGGCTGATTCCAGGGCTACAGGGGATGAACTATGAAGAAAGATTAAAAGAGCTGAGCCTTTACAGTTTAAGAAAAGGAGATTAAGAGGAGACATGATTGAAGTGTTTAAAATTATATAGGGGATTAATCCAGTGGATTGAGACTGTTATTTTACAATAAGTTCGACAAGAACAGGGGGACTCAGTTGGAAACTTGTTAGGGGGAAATTTTGTGCAAACATTAGGATGTTTTTCTTTACACAAAGAACCATAGACATGTGGAATAAGTGACCAAGTAGTGTGGCAGAGAGTAAGACTTTAGGGACTTTCAAAAGTCGACTTGATGATTTTTTAGAAGAATTAAGTGGATAGGACTGGCGAGCTTTGTTGGGCTGAATGGCCTGTTCTCATCTCGATCATAATGTTCTAAAAAGTTCATTTTTTTTACAGAATTATTTGGAATTTCCAGTTTTTCTAAGATATGCAGTGTTTCAGTTTCCAATTTAATTTGCAGTATCTGTAACACACCCTAAAAATCCCATATGAGGCTCCTTCAAACACACAATAAGCAGTTGTTTGCTGAAAAAGCATATTTCAGAAAATTATTTAGATGTATTGAAACTATATCAAATATAAATTAAATTCATTATTTATTGGAAAGGTACGGACACTTGACCGTATTTAAAGATCTCTATTGTAGATTTATAGGCTCACCAGCTGTGCTACCCATGTAAAATGGGATGAGATCTAAGCTATCAATGTTAACGTTTGCAGTGCACCATCTGTTGGAATGTGTTTTGTAACGCACGCAGTAATAAAGGGCGGCACTGTGGTGGTGCAGTAGTGCCTTGTAGTAAGGAGACTGGTGTTCACCACTTTGGTCCTCCCTGCGTGGAGTTTGCATGTCCACTCCGTGTCGGCATGGGTTTCCTCCAGGTGCTCCAGTTTCCTCCCACAGTCCAAAGACAGGCAGATTATATGGACTGCTGATGCTCAACTAGCCCTAGTGTCTCTGGGTGTGTGTTCACCCTGTGATGGAGTTGGCGCTCTGTACAGAGATTGTTCCTGCCTTGTGCCCTATGCCTGCTGGGATTGGCTTCAGCTCCTCCCATGATCCTCCTCAGGATTAAGTAAGCTTTGAAGATGGTATGATATAGTAAGGAAATGCACTGCATTTTTCGTTCCAACAGATGGCACTGCTTTTACGAATCCCATGCCAAATGGCATATAACAGAGGCTTAGCTGCATGAACACACAGACACTTGTTCTTTTATTATGATGGATTACCTCATAGGCGGCACGGTGGTGCAGTGGTAGTTTCCGGGGTCTTCCCTGCGTGGAGTTTGCATGTTCTCCCCATGTCTGTGTGGGTTTCCTCCTGGTGCTCCGGTTTCCTCCCACAGTCCAAAGGCATGCAGGTTAGGTGCACTGGCGATCCTAAATTGTCCCTAGTGTGTGCTTAGTGTGTTCTTGGTGTGTGTGTGTGCCCTGCGGTGGGTTGGCACCATGTCGGGATTTGTTCCGGCCTTGTGCCCTGTGTTGGCTGGGATTGGCTCCAGCAGACCCCCGTGACCCTGTGTTCGGATATAGCGGGTTGGATAATGGATGGATGGATTATCTCATAAAAAGCATGCAGTCAGACTCTTACTTGCAACATGTAGTATAAAACAAATGAATTAAACAGTGCCTTAAAGTTGCATTCAAAAGCAAAGACAGATTTGGCTAAAGCTAAAATACAAAAGTATAATGAACAATTTTGATATTAGATTTTTTTTCTCTTTTAAAGGATGTGTATGTTTTTCCCAAAATTAGGAAACCACTGTTATTTTCTTTTTAATTTAGCTTTGATGTTATCACAGACAAAGACAAAACTCTAAGGGTGGTTTTTGAAGGAATGGCCCAGTTTGTCATCTTGCTCCATCGTGTTTGGAAATTCCATCCCCTTCACCAGGACTATCTTGGCTTCTACATTATAGATGATCATCAGCTATCCAAACAGACCCATGGCCTTCTAGGTATGATTTCCTAAAATATTATCTTAAGGAGGTTTGCCATACCTGAACATACAGTAAATATCATTAGCTGCTGTATGGCATGTCCTATAAATCAGAGTGAGTGTGAAGTGGTCAGTTTTAGTTTTGGTCATTCACCACTCAGTATTCTCCTAAGATCAAGAAATGTTTGAGATGGTTAGAGAGACACACAAATGATACATTTCATCAAAGGTTTCAGCATAAAGATATTATTCACCTCACTTTAATGTGTTCACAAACATTAGTAATTTTCAGACACCCCAGATCTTGCTGACGAAGATGGTAAAACTGCATATGTTGCCTTGCAGGACAATTTTACAGTGGCATAGACTATGAAGTGATTGAAATTCATGAAGGTGAAAATACAGACAAACCTGATGCATCAATGCTGATTAAAGGCAAAGTGCTGACAGTGACCAGGTAACAACCTCCATACAGTACTTGACAGAGATCTTGAAATGGAACGATCAGGAGCTGAGACCTGTCACCATCTCTGAACAATAAACCGTTACCGCAGTGCATGAAGGAGCTCACGGTGCACTTCAGTGCTGTTCTCTTTGGCCACGAGGTTCATGCAGTTGAACTAACGCACTGTGTTTTATTTTCAGGGGCTGGCAGAAGGAATACAGGAAGGACATCAAACGTGGAGAAGACATTCCCTGCTGGTTCATACACAACAATGGCACTGGGTTAATTGATGGGGTTCCTCGTGACTATATTGTATCAGGAATATTTGAATCCAAGTAATTTACCAGGTGAATACTAGAAACATAATTAAGTGTCAAAACAAATTGTTAAAGTTTATTAGTATCTAAGACACACTTCATCGGGACCCAGGTGGTGTCCCTCAAACAGAAATGTGATTCACAGGGAAATGTTACCGACATGGCAGTTGATTCTTATTCAGTATGACACCATGGGAAAAAAGACTTTTCTCAAAATACAAAATGAAATCTCACAATTACTAAAAGACTCAACATTTTATTAAGTAATGCCTCTTAAAGACTAAAGCAAAGGCAGGTTTGCTATTCCAGAGTAACTGATGCAATAGGAATCATGTAGGAATAAGACAATGGTGGTCGTGCAAGGAATGACAACTCCACTGAATCGATGTTGGTCCGCCAACCCGACTGTCCTTACGGGAATAAAAAAGGAGCTGCATGGTGTGAGTAATAATAATAATAATACATTTTATTTATATAGCACCTTTCCCATGCTCAAGGCGCTTCACAGAGTCTTAGAAAAAACAGCAGGGTATCTGTAACATTGGATACAAGTGTTTTCATGAATAGAACAATGAAACAGATAACAATAAACCAGAGTAAAATACTAAATTCAATACTAAAAGAAAACCTAACAAATAACCTCATTTGTGATATAACAGACACACAAGTTATCCTGATAAACTGAAAGAAAGGGCAGAATGTTAAGTTAAGTTAAAAGCCTTCCTAAACAGACGAGTTTGAAGTTGTTTTTTAAAAGAATGAATGGAGTCAGCTGATCTCATTCATTTCGGGATGTCATTCCAACATCTGGGTGCTATGGAGCTGAAGGCCCTGCTGTCACCCATAGAGTGCAGGTTAGTGTGAGGCACAACAAGATTACCAGAATCAGAGGACCTTAGTAGGGGAACAGGAGCCTAGTGATTTAGAAGGTCACTGATGTAGTCCGGTGCGAGGCCATTTAAAGCTTTGTAGGTTATTAATAGAATTTGATATTCAATCCTGTAAGACACAGGGAGCCAGTGAAGGCGAAGCAGGATGGGTGTGATGTGCTCGCTGTTGCTGGTTATTGTAAGGACACTTGCAGCTGAGTTTCGAATCAACTGGAGCTGTGATATAAGATTAGAAGGGGCACCTGCCAGTAGGGAATTACAATAATCGATGTGGGATGTGATAAAAGCATGGACTAGTTTCTCAGCAGTAGAAAAGGAGAGGAAGGAGCGAATACGGGATATGTTACGGAGGTGAAAGTAAGAAAGTTTCTTAATTTGATTTATGTGGGCGGAATAAGAAAGCAAGGAATCAAAAATGACACCAAGATTCTTTGCAGTAGAGACAGGTCTGATGAGATCACCGCCAAGAGTGACTGGGAAGGAGCTCATTTTATTAAGTAGCACTTTAGTTCCAATTTGCAGGAGTTCAGTTTGTTGCAATTTAATTTTAAAGAGTTCTGCTCCATCCAGGTTTTAATTTCACTGAGGCAAGTTGTGAGCTGAGAGAGCTCTGATGAAGTTCCACTTTTAACATTGAAATAGAGTTGAGTATCGTCTGCATATAAATGATAACCTAGTCCAAAGCTACGGATAATATGGCCAAGGGGAAACATATACAGTGCATCCAGAAAGTATTCACAGCACATCACTTTTTCCCACATTTTGTTATGTTACAGCCTTATTCCAAAATGGATTAAATTCATTTTTTTCCTCAGAATTCTACACACAACACCCCATAATGACAACATGAAAAAAGTTTACGTGAGGTTTTTGCAAATTTATTAAAAATAAAAAAATTGAGAAAGCACATGTACATAAGTATTCACAGCCTTTGCCATGAAGCTCAAAATTGAGCTCAGGTGCATCCTGTTTCCCCTGATCATCCTTGAGATGTTTCTGCAGCTTCATTGGAGTCCACCTGTGGTAAATTCAGTTGACTGGACATGATTTGGAAAGGCACACACCTGTCTATATAAGGTCCCACAGTTGACAGTTCATGTCAGAGCACAAACCAAGCATGAAGTCAAAGGAATTGTCTGTAGACCTCCGAGACAGGATTGTCTCGAGGCACAAATCTGGGGAAGGTTACAGAAAACTTTCTGCTGCTTTGAAGGTCTCAATGAGCACAGTGGCCTCCATCATCCGTAAGTGGAAGAAGTTTGAAACCACCAGGACTCTTCCTAGAGCTGGCCGGCCATCTAAACTGAGCGATCGGGGGAGAAGGGCCTTGGTCAGGGAGGTGACCAAGAACCTGATGGTCACTCTGTCAGAGCTCCAGAGGTTCTGTGGAGAGATGAGAACCTTCCAGAAGGACAACCATCTCTGCAGCAATCCACCAATCAGGCCTGTATGGTACAGTGGCCAGACGGAAGCCACTCCTTAGTAAAAGGCACATGGCAGCCCGCCTGGAGTTTGCCAAAAGGCACCTGAAGGACTCTCAGACCATGAGAAAGAAACTTCTCTGGTCTGATGAGACAAAGATTGAACTCTTTGGTGTGAATGCCAGGCGTCACGTTTGGAGGAAACCAGGCACCATCCCTACAGTGAAGCATGGTGGTGGCAGCATCATGCTGTGGGGACGGGAGACTAGTCAGGATAAAGGGAAAGATGACTGCAGCAATGTACGGAGACATCCTGGGTGAAAACCTGCTCCAGAGCGCTCTTGACCTGAGACTGGGGTGACGGTTCATCTTTCAGCAGGACAATGACCCTAAGCACACAGCCAAGATATCAAAGGAGTGGCTTCAGGACAACTCTGTGAATGTCCTTGAGTGGCCCAGCCAGAGCCCAGACTTGAATCCGATTGAACATCTCTGGAGAGATCTTAAAATGGCTGTGCACCGACGCTTCCCATCCAACCTGATGGAGCTTGAGAGGTGCTGCAAAGAGGAATGGGCGAAACTGGCCAAGGATAAGTGTGCCAAGCTTGTGGCATCATATTCAAAAAGACTTGAGGCTGTAATTGCTGCCAAAGGTGCATCAACAAAGCATTGAGCAAAGGCTGTGAATACTTATGTACATGGGATTTCTCAGTTTTTTTATTTTTAATAAATTTGCAAAAACCTCAAGTAAATTTTTTTCACGTTGTCATTATGGGGTGTTGTGTGTAGAATTCTGAAGAAAAAAATGAATTTAATCCATTTTGGAATAAGGCTGTAACATAACAAAATGTGGAAAAAGTGATGCGCTGTGAATACTTTCCGGATGCACTGTAAATACAGAAGAGAAGAGGGCCGAGGACAGAGCCCTGAGGAACTCCTTGTATGACTGGCACTGACCTGGATCTGCTGTTGCCAAGACTAACAAACTTTTGCCTCTCAGTCAGATAGGACTTGAACCACTGGAGAGCAGTGTCGGAGATACCCAGCATGTTCTCCATTCTGGACAGTAGAATGTCATGTCCGACACTGATACAATAAGAAACAGCTTTATTAAAAGACCTCTCGGTGCTCGCAAAGACAAAGCTTTTCTCTTTCCAAGTGCTCAGTTGCGGAGCTCTGCCTGGCGGGTTGCTGGGTCAGATAAATGACACCTCAGAATTTATAGATGGTATGGGGTTAGTAGACCTCATTGGGTGACTTCTCGGGTGCTGTGGAGGAAAAAGAGAGAAGATGGTTAGCACCAGTGCCCCCTCTCGTCCAGAGGGGTAGCCCATACCTCAGATGGGCCCTGTAGGTGATCCTCTGATGTGCCGGTGTGACTCAATGTATACTCGTACTCTCAGTTGAGCTGTAGGACACTGAGACACGAAAATGAGGCATCACCAAGAATAAACTCCTCTAAAATGTACTTTGCTCTTAACCGGTATACTCCCATCTATAAATGTTATGCTTTATTGAAAAGTCCATTTGGGTAAATCCTACACTGACAGGTTTTGTCTCGAGATGACAACACCAGCAAGGTGCATTACGGTAGAGAAAACCCAATTTGTGATGAAATGTGCTGCACATGTGGCGTTTATGCAAAGTGGAGCTGCTATCTTGTTGCAGATCATGCAATCCTCCCCTTTCTCTGTCTTGATTATCAGAAAGCTTTTGATATGGTGGTCCATCTACACGCAGCTTTCATTCAGAGTGTATTGTGGAGATGGATATTTTAACACAGCAAACAATGGATTGTGGGGCAGAGATATTGTCATTATTATTATTTAGCAGACACAATTATCCAAAGCAAGTTATAATAATGCAAGAATGATTAGAAGGTTCAAGCATCAAAAGCAACAGTGAATAAAATAAAAAAAACAAGCAAGAGCCCTACTACTGCTACATTCTTATCTACAGCTTGACTAAGACACAAATCACAGTCCGAAAGTCTTTGTTAGCACAACAGCAGCTGTCCTGGAGAAGAGACGCTAAGCAGTGCCAAAATATTTAATAAAAAGTAAATTAGGTGCAAGCTGAATATCTAAAGGGAGATCATTCCACAGCTTTGGTGGAGAAATACTGTGCAGTCTTGGCATGTCTGGCAAGAGGAGGGATGGTCAGCAGACAGGCACAGGCAGACCAGAAGGGACATATTGAGAAACCAAAGTCTGGAGATACTGAGGAGTAGAACCACTCACAGAACTGCAGGTCAAGACAAGAGTTTGGAACTGAATCCTTGCAGCAATAGGAAGCCAGTAAAGAGACTGAAGGAGAAGAAGACCAGAGGGGTGACAGCATACTGGCGTCGAGGTGGCACTGCAGCCAGAGATGCCACCCCTGACACTGGTGTACTGGGTAGAGACACCCCAACTGCAGAAATAAAAGCAGAATGTGAGGAGGGGTTTATTGATAAGAGTGCATCAAACAAAAATGGAGAAGTGAAGCTGGACAGAGCTGATATATATTTTTCATATGTGCACATTATCATTTCATTCGCAAGACTCAATAATTATTTTGTTAAGCACTTGTGTTAAACACCTTCATTTAAATATTTTCTGGGGTGACATGACATATAGCTTAAGGTGTAGAGGACTAGAGCCATTATGTTCAGGCATCCAGTTTAGAACATCACAGCCAATATCTGTGCTAACTGGACTAGTGCTCTGAGATTTAAAGAGGTCTTTGTACGTGAAGAGGGTCTGCATAATGAACTCTCAGAGAAGTGCGACAAGGACCAAGTCTCATCACACTCACAGACACACACACCCTTTTCTACACAAACATTTCTCCAAGACTGACTCTTACTTAAGCGCATGTTGAAGTGTGGTCTGCAGCCCGTCTCAAAGACGTCTCTTGGAGCTTAAGACAGGAAAACAACAACCCCTTGAAGAGAAAGAAAAAAGTATGGCTTAGTTATTATGTTTATACATAAGCATTACAAAAGACTGATTAGCACCTTCTTCAAAACAGAGCAGAATCAAAAGCCCGCTCTGCTGCCCATGTTGTTGGTAACTCAGCACCATGTAATCAACGTCAGACCTGGTATTCAGGAACTGTGACTTTCTTGCTGGCGGTGCTTTTAATCTTTAAACAAAATCTCCCACCTTGTAAATGATGGAAGAATGTGACAAAGGAAAGCATCACTTTATGCCTCTTACCTGTAGCTGAGCAGTCCATGTGAGGATGTGCAGACAAATAGCGTTGATCACAGAAAAAGTGAATAACAAAATAAGTTCAGTACCCAGAAGCGAGATTCAGTATTGTCCTGTCTTTGTATTGTGTGATATGTTCGACATGCACTTACCTCTCATCTCTCATCGACAAACTGCCTGGCACCAAGCTGATCAGTGACTCTCTCTACAGCTCTTTGTATTCTGTGTATTATTAAAACCTAGGCAAAGAGCCCGTTTCGACAACGTAAGATGAAACGGGCACGAGTGGAATAGTATAATATATAAGAAGTATAAGCACCACAAACCTGATATAAGTGTATTGAATGAATGTGTAATTAGGCCTCGAGCTGTAGTCGAAATCACCTTTCAGGCCTCTAGAGCTTTAATCGAAGTCGCCTTTCTCTTTGAATTTTCGCGGCCGTAAATCCTACGCCTGCCGTATTCGGCTTCGGATGGGCGTGAGTGAGTGAGTGAGTGAGGAGACTGGCGAATTATGTATTAAGGTGTGATCACATACAAATGTTCTTACCATATTGGTCATCAAATCCAAATTAGCAGGACCACCAGCAGATTTTCATTCAGAACATAGCGGGTTCATTTGTAGCAAATCCAATTACCTTTCCTATTTTATTCCTTGTATTTTTATATCTACTTTTAACATGAAGTGTGGCCCTTTTCAAAGGTGAAATGGACCACAAGCATTGGATGATTTGACTGCTCATTTGCCTTCACACGGATTAGTAATTATGATGCCCTACTTGTGTAGTAATAAGGGCCTTCTTACACTTACTACAATCAGCACAGATATTATGGTTTCAGTTGCATGGCAAAAGAAAGATATAGTTGGTTACGTTACGATTTAAAAGGCAGTGCTACTGTTTAGCTACGAGTTAGTGGATGAGGAGTTACCAATATGGAAGTCGTGTCAGAGATTCACGGGATCTTGACCAGTCTACAGTTAACTCATCTACATGAAACATTCAGCGAGCTAATTCATATTGTCACGGCAGATCTAAAGTGACTTTTTACACATATACAGGTGCAGATGAAAATGCCAGAATTAAGGAATTGTTAAATGTGTACAGAAGATAGTGTGTGTGAGGGTACTGTAACAGGGAGATATTTTATGGTTTTGTTTTCATTTATTTATTTATATATATGTCTTTAATGAGTATTGTGTAGTAAAGTGTACGCTTGCATAATTTAACAAGCTGCTACCTTATGGTTTCTCACACAGCATGTGTATGATGACAGATGGAAATAAGCCATCATCTGTCAGCGGTGGTCTTTATACACAGGTCTGTGCTTTGGGAAGAGTTGGATTTCATTATAAAGTGTTTTCTTGTATGCACATTTAGTAACGTGACAGATTATCCAGTGAATATCCATCCTCCTACAGTGGTTTTCTTCACATCCAGAACAAACTTGCTAATTCAGATCTTGCCCTGATGACAAAACCAACATCTTGCTAAGAGCTGGCCTTTCATGAATTAGGAGATACCCGGTGAATCTATTACTGTATCTGGATTTCTCTCATGCATCAGACAGCTTCTTAATTTTTGGTCTCATTATCTTCAGCATCTCCTACACTCCCATCTTTGCTTAGACTTCTGCCCCAATGACTCAGACCGTATTGGCTGCAGAAAATCAAATAATGGATGGATCATTTTATCACAGAAAAAGTGAAGGAATTTTCACAGTCTGCAGTGATCAGGTCAGATGCAGGCTGACGTAATTTATTAACCACAGACATACGACATGGATGGCTGTGCTCTTATGGCTAACACACACACGTAAAACACTCTGAGGCTAACGTAGTGTCGCCAGGTCACCTAACCTGCACGTCTTTGGACATTGCGAGGAAACCGGAGCACCCGGAGCAATGCACGGGCAGAACAGGCACAGTGCTGTCTTGTGAGCCCGGATGACACGTTTTAAAATGTTAATATCAGAATTAGGAAACATTATATCAACTTTTAAAACGCTATCAAACAATTTGAATTTTGATATCATTAAATTCTGAAAAGGCTTCCATGCGCGTAGATAGCGCTGGCAATACCAGCGGCAGAAGACTGACGGCCATCTCCACCTCCTCTAAATCCTATTGGATAGTCGTAGCAGCCTATCGGGTTCAAGCGCTGGGCGGTGCCGCCCCGTCCCCTCTTCGCCCATTGGGTGCAGTCAGACTAAGTTGAAAATTAGTGGAAAACGGGCTCACCTGTGCGAGGGGCGTCGTCTTCGGCCTTTCACACTGACCGGTCACACGAAACGCTGGGAGTTATTTCATGTTTTTCTTAAGAACTTTAGTGGTTTTATTAAACAATTAAAGTTTAGTTGAGGCGAGGTGGCCGGGACCTGCTTACTTGCCTAATTTTTAAACCTAAGCCAGAAGTAAGAAGAGTTCTGTTCACGTCAGCAACGCGAAACAGGTAATTGTTATTATTATTATTATTATTTGTATTATTACAGTAAGTGAGTCAGATGGAATTCTGCATCATCGCCTGCGCTACTGTGGTTGTTGAAGCTAAGAGAAGCGGCTCGTCCGAATGAGCCGACAGCACAGAAGATAAGGTGACAGGTAACAGCCAACGCAGAGCTGCTGCTGAGCATAAAAATGTAAAACTGCAACAAATGGACAAATGTCGAGTCTTCTGACTGGCACGCATTGTTTCAGTTACTCGGACGTATGTGATGTGCATGGCAGGCATGTTGTTTAGTTATGAAGTGAGGAGTCTGCGCATTCATTGTGTTACTAAGAAAGGCTTCTTTTTGGCAATGAAGCCGATGCAGGGGTTTTAAATTTTAAGTTATAATAGTGATGGCGCTGTCCAGAAGACAGGGGTGTGTCAGTGGACAGGTCGAGCTGTTAGATCCCGAGTTGTGTTTTGGAAGTGATCTTCACAGATTCCAGTAAACCCTGATCTGCTGTACGAGACACTGAAGGTGGGTTTCTACCCACACTTCCCAATTTGGCAGACTCCACTCGGATCACACGGTGTGTTCGAGGGAAGACCCTCGGAGCTCTGCCTCCTTCGAGATGCCCTGGACTTGTTTCTGTTCAAGTTCCTCCGCCACGTTAGGAGCTTTAAATAACGGGACTCTTTAGAATGTTAATATGTCTAAGTGACTGTTTTATTTGAATGGGTCTCATGGATGGGAAACGATGTTTATAATGCCGCATGTTCATGATCACCTGTTATTAAAATAAAATACAGTTTTATAGCCCCCTTTTGAAGCTATAGTACCTTTGTTGTCCTGTAGCAGAGCGAACTAAATGTGATTTAGGGGATTTTGCAGCAGCAGTTAGGGCATTTAATTGTACTGTACTGTACTTTTAGGTTTTCCGAGACAGTAGCGCGCGATCACAGGCCGGTGTCAGTTCTACGGGCCAAAGCCTCGCCTTGCATTACAGGTTACTGCTGCTGTCCTGTGATACTGACTCGTGCGTGCCAGTGGCCCGGAAAACTTAACAGCACGGAGCACTTAATGCTGTAACCCCTCTCTGATTTTAGCTTCGGTTAGACCCTTCTAAGTGTTATTTCAGCAGGGGGCGTTTCTGTTGTAAAGTTTAATTGGATGTTGGAGCAGAAAGAGGCGTTTCTGCAGTTCCACCTTCGAAGCCTATTGGAGATCCGATTAACGGGCGTTTCTTTTTATCCGCTTCTTAATTCTATTGGATGTTGCACTAAAGGGCGTTTCTTCTCCGCCTCTTTTAGCTGTCAGTCAAACGCTGATTGCCGCCAACGCCCACTTGCTATTAAGCGAGCGGAAAAAAAGGCGAAAAAGAGTGAAACGCTAGGATTTGAAAAAATGTTGATGTTCGTCTTACAAAAACATTATAATGAGTAAGTAAACAAGGAGGAGCGGATTGAGAAGTAGCGAGCTGGATCTTCTATTTTGTTAATTAATTGTATAGAAGATAAGAACGAGAAATTTGCCAAACGATAGGGGAACACTCAGTCCATCAAGCGCGTTTGTTTAGCTAATAGCTTTTTTACTATTTTCCAGTATTTATCTTTATTTAGTGTTTTATGTGAATATAATTTTGTATCTAATATTATATTCCTTGTTGCTTTTTCCGAATTCCTTTATCGATCTTTGAGCATGGGAAAGGCGCTATATAATTAAAATGTACAATTATTATCTTTTTGTATTTCTTACTGTTTACCATGCTTTAAAAATGCATAATGTTCAGTTTGCTTATTAAAGGTAAGTATTAGTTTCTGTTTTCCTTTACAGGTCAGATTTCCTCCTGCTGATGGTAAGAGGAAGATTCG